>NC_056745.1:699827665-699882665 GCF_019279795.1 Protopterus annectens
ACTTCTATAAAGCTAAGTACCCCGTTGGGGACTCTTTCTTGCCTCAGCCGATGTCAGAGAAAGTTAATAACTGTTTATCTTGTGGGAAACAAATACCTCATAAAGATTTGCACTCCTATTGCATACATTGTTTAGGCCCAGACCACGACGTAGCAGCTTGTCTAGCCTGTGCTTCTTTTAACCGGCGGACGCTTAGACGTCGCTCGGACTTTGCTGAACAGATTTTCGGCTCCGATTTTGCCTACATTATGCCGTCGGATCCTCCGACTATGCAAATAACCAAAAAACGCAAAGAAAAGGACCGACACTCGCGGTCCGCGGTTTCGGCCGAAACCACGGTTAAGCAAACCACGAGTGTCTCGGTTTCAGCCGAAACCGAGCAAGCGGTTCTTTCTTCAGCCGATAACTTGCCTTCTACCGAGGCCTCTTCTAACCTGTTAGAAACGGCTTCTGAAATCCAACCTTCTGTTGCGATTTCACAGGATTTATCAGACACCATAACCCTAGATATTTCTACCCCTGCACGTGGAGCTGCTAGGCCTCCTCCAGCTATGTCTATTAAGGCCTTTGCCAGGGCTAAAGCAGCCAAAGCATCAAAACCTGTGCCTGCCAAGCCCCCCTCTCACAGGCCCAGCACCAGCTCCCATATGCTTTCTTTGGCAGAGGATCTCATCTCTTTAATTCGTGGAGCCCAGCCTCATCCAGACAGGGCCTCTCTCCCTCCTCCAGAAAAGAGGCCTAGAGCAGAGCCCCCTGAGCCAGTAGCCACAGATGATTCCTCTGATGACTCAGATCATACAGATCTTCCGGAAGCCTCTTATTCTCCTTACGAAGACTCTGATGCTGAGGAGTCCATCCCTTCAGCCTCTCCTCCTGAGGAATTTTCCTTTGGGGAAACCTTGCATGCTATGAGGGAACAATTGCAGTGGCAGGGCCAAGATTTCTCAGACTCTAGAAAAAGGCTTAGGACCTTTCTACACTTGCCACAGCATAGGCCTTTAGCTATACCTCCAGTTCTATCTGTTGTTGATGATGCATTTAATGATGCTTGCACTGCTCCTGATACTTTACCTCCGGCCCCTGCTAAGCCCGATAGGTACTACAGGGTCCCGGACACTCATCACCACTTATATAAGGCTCCTTTTGCAGATCCAGAGACTATCTCCCAGGGCCCTAAAGCTGTAGCAGCTACTTCTTCTAAAACCCCTCCCTCTGAAAGGGAATCCAGGTCCTTAGAGATGGGGTAAAAAGTTTACACCTCTGCTACTTTGTCAGCTAGAGCTTTGAACTGCCAATTTCATATGATTCAATATCAAGAGTTTATGCATGACCAGTTGACTAAAAGCTGTCCTCAGAAGAATCTTTAGATAAAAGTATGTTCAAGAAATGTTACATAACATACAGCAGGTTAGTAACCATTCTTTAAAATGTGGCTATGATGCACTGGAGGCTTCCTTTAGATCAGCCATGACTGGCACAGTTATCAGGAGGCATGCATGGTTGAAAGAACAGGCATTACCAGACCATGTAAAAACTAAGCTTTTGGATGCACCTATGGACAAGGTCAATTTATTTGGTGCCCCCGCACAGCAGGTACTAAAAAAGATGGAAGAGAAAGCAAAATCTGTGCAAACAGTGAAATATTTCTTACAAGTTCAACCTCCAAGGTTTAGCAGGAACTGGCCCTCCAAGAATTGGTCCTTTCCGGACTCCTCTAAGGCACAAAGAGGCAGGAATAGGTGCTCTAGAGGCAGAAACCAATCCAGGGGTGCCTACAGGGGTCGCCAGTGGCAGGGTAACAACCAACGAGGCACGGATACAGCCACCACCACTACAACAACTCAATCACAGTGACTTGGCGATGGCACCGCCTACCAGGGAACAACTAGAAGCACCCTTAGGCGGAAAGCTAACATTATTTACAAGAAACTGGCACTGCATTACAAGAGAAAAATGGATTTTGCAGACTATAGACAAAGGTTACAAATTCCATTTCCATACACTACCAGGAAAGAGAGGAATGCCAAATCTACCACCTTCTCAAAGGACAGAAGCTCTAAAACAAATATCTCAATTATTAAGAATGAGAGCTGTGGAAAAGGTACCATTTATGGAGCAAGGGAAAGGATTTTACTCCAGGCTCTTCCTGGTACCAAGAAAAGAAAACAAATGGAGACCTATTCTACTAGACCTGTCCGCTTTAAACACATTCCTCATTGTTCCAAAATTCAAAATGCTGACCCTACAGCAGCTTCTTCCCATGCTGGGCAAGGAGTCTTGGCTGGTAACTCTAGATCTCAAGGAGGCATACCTGCACGTCCCCATAAGACCAATTTGCAGAAGATACCTCAGATTTCTTGCAGGATCAGAGCACTATCAATTCTCAGCATTGCCCTTTGGCTTATCTACTGCGCCCAGAGTGTTCACGAAATGCCTGGCATCAGTAATCGCTCATTGCAGACTTCAGGGAATTCAAATCTATCCCTACCTGGACGACTGCCTGATACAAGCGGACAACAAAAACAAACTAACAGAAGACTTACAAAGAGTCATCTACCTGCTGCAAGCCCTGGGATACACAGTCAATGCAAAAAAGTCAAGGCTGATTCCTTCCCAAAGAATAACCTTTCTGGGTGCAGAACTGGACACATCAAAACAAATGGCATTTCTAACTGCAGAAAAGAAAGAGCAACTTCCTCTCTACTTCTTGGCATTAACAAAGCAGAGCCATCTAACTGCAAGAAAAGTGCTACAAGCTCTAGGCTTCATGGCATCCTGCATAATACTGGTACCTCATGCCAGGCTGCATATGAGAAAGCTACAGTGGTACCTAAAGAATTTGTGGTCTCAGCACAAGCACAGCCTAGAAACCAAAATTCCAATGATCCCATGCCTGAAGCAAGAGTTCTTATGGTGGGCTCAGGCCTGTCAATCAAACACAGGACTGCCCTTCTGCAAAAGTCAACCAAGACAAACCATCACGACAGATGCCTCAGACCTCGGTTGGGGGGCACGCATGATGGGCAAGTGCATTCAAGGCCTATGGACTCAAGACCAGCTGCATCTGCACATAAATCTAAAAGAAATGATGGCAGTAAAATTGACAATCCAGGCATTCAGACCTTTTCTCCAAGAAGGCCAGTTGATGATAAGGACAGACAACACCACAGTTATGTGGTACATCAACAAACAGGGAGGCACACACTCATACCCTCTATGCCGGCTGGCACAGGACCTATGGGATGTGGCTCTGAGCTACAACATTCAATTACAGGCAATTTATGTACCAGGGAAGGAAAACATTCTAGCAGACATATTAAGCAGAACTACAACAGATGCCCACGAATGGATGCTGCATCCGGACATCTTCAAAACCATCACAAGAGAATGGGGTGTACCACAAATAGACTTGTTTGCATCCCCTTTCAATCACCAGTTGAAGAAATTCTGCACAAGGACTTACCACCCACTTGCTTGGAAGGTGGACTCCCTATTCTTCAGTTGGAAAAACCTGACAGCATATGCATTCCCACCACTTCCTTTGATGCACAAGGTGCTTCTCAAGATCAAAGAGGAACGTCCGAGGATCATTCTGATAGCCCCAGACTGGCCAAGACAACATTGGTATCCACTGCTGAGGAGCATGTCCCGGGAACAAATATGGACACTGCCCCTGATCCCATTACTGCTGACGCAGAACAACTACAACATTCTGCATCCAAACCTAAAAACTCTGCAGCTAACTGCCTGGAACATTACATAACAGCAATTAACCCAAATTTATCCCAAAGGGTTAAAGACATAATCCTGGAGGCTCGTAGACCTTCAACAAGAAAGAATTATGCAGCAAAATGGAAAAGATATCTCATCTGGAGTACTGCAAAGGGACAAGATGTGACACTGGTGAACATAGCCAACATCCTGGAGTACTTGGCAGAGCTCTTCCATACAGGCCTGTCCTATTCCTCCATCAAGATACATGCATCAGCTATTTCAGCAGAATACAGCTTGGATCCTCCTGTCTTCTCGCATCCTCTGCTCAGACAGTTTCTGAGAGGAATTAAAAATGTAAAACCTCCCAGGAAACCTCCATTGCCAGCATGGGACTTGAACTTTGTGCTAGAAAAGCTGACTCTACCTCCTTTCGAACCAGCAGCTACAGCAGAATTGCAATACTTATCTTGGAAGACTGCTTTCCTGCTGGCTATAACTTCAGCAAGAAGGGTCTCTGAACTACAAGCATTAATGGCAGTACAACCCTTCCTGATCTTCCATCAAGATAGAGTGTCCATGAGAACAAATCCTACATTTATGCCTAAGGTGTTATCCAGAGTCTCTTTAAATCAGGCTATCCACCTGCCTACATTCTTCCCCAATCCACAGAACAGGGGAGAAAAGCTCTTACATACCCTGGATGTACACAGACAATTACGCTACTACCTGGACAGGACAAAAAACAATAGAAAAACTGACCAGCTTCTGGTAGCATATGCAACAGGAAAAGAAGGAAAACCAATTTCTAAACAGACAATCTCCAAATGGATAGGAAATTGCATTAGATTTTGTTACTCCTACCATGGAAAGAAAACTCCAGAGAACATCAGGCCTCACTCCGCAAGGGCTACAGCCACTACCACAGCTTTCTTACGAGGAGTGGCTACCAAGGACATTATAGAGGCTGCTACTTGGACCTCCGTGCATACATTTGCCAAACATTATAACTTACCTCTATACTCTAGATCCCGTGCTGGTTTTGCCACTGCTGTTTTGCAAGGGATCCTGACTACACCATAATCTATTCTCATTTCCTCCTCCCCTAGTTTAGCTATGGTATTCTACCCATTTGTAAAGACTGCAGATGCATTCTTGAAGGACATAGTACAGTTTTGTACCTACCATAAATGTAGATGTCCGAGAGGAATGCATCTGCAGTCAGGATTACCCACCCTCCTTCCCCTCTGAGGTACTCCTAGGGTACTTACCAATCTTCAGCTAGCTTGGGGGGGATCTATTATGGTGTATTTGTTTGTATATATGTACATACATGCTTATTTTGTGTGTTTGCTCTCTACTATTTGGAAACTTTGGCATTTATCCAAATTTAGCCATCCAAGAGGGCAATTGGCATCTGGGGCAAGAAACACTGAGGAAAATGGCGTCGGCTGATGCCTTTATACCCGAATGACTGCCGCAATGACGTTGGGTGAAGTGCGACACCAGCCGAAGCCAGACCCAGACTTTGGAATCTGGCCGACCGAGGGGCTGCCTGACGACAGGACAACCCATTTGTAAAGACTGCAGATGCATTCCTCTCGGACATCTACATTTATGGTAGGTACAAAACTGTACTTTTCAGTTATTTCTGGATTGTCTGATCAATTCTTCCAGTCATACCTGGGTAATTTATGTGGATGGGTTTCTGATAATTATATGAAATTTAATGTCAATAAAATCTGTGATATGCATTTTGGGCAAAGACACCCTAAATATCCCTATTCTTTGGATAATGTTTAGATCAAAGATGTTAGTGTTGTAAAATATCTGGGTATCAAAGCTTTGATCTCCATGTACTTAACATTCTTAGAAGATGTTATTGTGAATTTAATATTTTTAGTCGTACACTTAGCAGAGATAAGGAGGTTTTACTTCCTATTTATAAATCTACAATTAGGCCTATTATAGATTGTTGTGAATCTATATGTGCATTTGATAGAGTTCAGTTGGATAGACTGTTAAGAATTCAAAAGCATTTTGCTAGAAGTATAAAAAGAATGTTGGGTGTAAATCACAGTAGACTTATGTTACCTTTGTTTACAATTAAATACAGATTAGTCAGGGGAGATTTAATTATTATACAGAAATATGTTAATGACAATGGTTTGGGGGAAGTTGTGGGTATCTATAATTGGACACATCTGCTGATTAACAGGAATAATAACTATTTGATTGATAGGCTTGTTGGTATATCTTCTGGGTAGCATAATGGTTTTCATTGGAGGGCTAGTTTCTGGTGGAACAATATACTGTTATGGATTTAGAAAATCAGAATTTGTTAATTCCCTTAAAAAATCTGGTATGGCTAGGTAAGAGGGCATTTGACTCGCGTCTTTTTGGTGGCAAGTTCTTTTAAGGCTTTTATACTTTCTGAGCTTGTTTTCCCTAACATTGAACACTAATATCTCTATTTCTCTCTCTCTCTCTCTCTATATATATATATATATATATATATATATTTATATCTATATTTATATATATATACATATATATATATATATATATGTGTGTATATATTACAGTTTCAATGATGAGGAGCTGCAGGAAGGTAATAACTTCTGTAAATGACTTTATTTAGTTTGATGGAGTGTCTTCTTTTTCACAGTTTCAGTCTGAAGTATTGAATTTCAGTGTAGCGTTATACTGATGATCCAAAATATTTCGTTATTTTATCTATTTGTATGTAACGCTTTAAGATTTTTATTATGCTGCTTTTGGTTATTACATCTTGGAAAATGTTTAGCAGTCTTTGTAAACATTTAGAAGTCCTGTTTATAAAATGTGGTTTGTGATAAAACAGGCAATTATAACTGTTTGATGCATATTTGTAAATTATGTTACTCTGCAGGTGCCTGTGAGGAGGATGAGCGGGAGGAGGACTTGGAAGTGGAAGCAGAAATCAGGTGTGAAACATCAGTCCTCAAAGAGCCAGATAAAGGTGATTTTAATTATGCTGGCTAAGTTCTTGTATTTGCTGTATGAGACAGCAGAATATGAAACTGCAAGGACAGATGGACAGGCCATACATACCTGTACTTAATATTAGGACTTAGAAGCACAATAGTAAGTGGAAAAACCTTATCTTTTAGTCTGCATAGAGAGAAATCTGTTTCTCAACATGCTGAATACATTTTAGAATTTAATTTCTGGAATAATATAGCCTTGCAAGTCATGCAGGTTGCATGGTGTTTGCTCTGTGTTCCTTAAACATAATCTTCTTCCTTTGCTCCAGTTGGCATTTGGTCATGAAAGATGCAGCCTTTTTCAGACAATGTAGATGAGAATGTCGCTGCAACAGCAGAAAAAGTATGACTTGCTGGTGTAGAGCCTGCCTAGAAATGTCTTGCTTATGTATATGAATTTATTTTTACTTTTAGATACCATATCATTTGCTGCATTAACTCTACAGTCAACACTTATCAAGAATTTAAAGTGAAAAGCCTTCCTTCTTACCCACTCTGCTGTCATCTGTGAGTCATTGGGGGTAACATTATAAAGCACACCCTAATGAGTTTCTCTAATGCACACAAAGTTTTAAGCTGGTGACCTCGGTCCTATAGTGTAGAGGATTAAAGCCCTGACTGTGCCCCAGACAACTCATGTTTGACAAGTGGCATGAGTACTGGAGGCACCCAACAGAGGAGCTTGGGATTGAGCAGCTGACCCCAGCTCGCCCATCCTTGGAGGAAGGGAGGGGAAGTAGCTTGGCTCATTGAATTGGTGACCCCTGTAGGAGGGGAGATGTATGGACAAAAGAAAGGAGCCTTGTGTGCCCACACTGCACACCAGTGAGTCCCTTAGCCAGGAGTTTGGGCATTAATAGAAGCATGAGTGCACCTCCAAGTAGCAGCTCTCTTGGAGTAAGCATGTTACCATTGGTGAGATTAAGACAGTTTGCAGACTGGTCTGTTCCCTAAAGCAAGACTATCTCCATCCTATGGAACGAATGGTCTGATTGACCCTGACCCTGATGGAGGAAGAACTGAGATAATCAGATGCAGGAAATGGAGCCATTGGGCTGAAGATCCTGTAGTTTAAAAAAAATGGGTCTACAGAACAGTGCATGGTCATGTGCAGATAGGACTGAGGAGCAGAATAAGATCTGTAGTGCAGTGCTGCCATTGTCCAGTGTCTCTACATTGCCCCACAGAAGCTTCACTCTCTTTTGTCATAAACGCATCATAAAATGCCTCGTCCAGTTGATCCCAACTACACCTTGAGCAGTGATCTCACTCATGGTCATCATAAGAGGATTACTGGGTGCCAAGTTCTTCACAAGCCCCATCTGAAGGAAAATCGTAATTCAAAACAGCAACCCTGCACATGTAGTAACCAGCTTTTTCATGAATTTTAGTCACTGACAGAATCAGAGAATATTAATGATGCGGATTGGGTTGACTTTTTTTTTTTTTTTTTGTGGGAACATTTGTGCCATTTTTGGAAGTTCAAAAATGTTGGCAGCATGAAATTCTGGGACTGCTCATTCAATATTTTAATTCCTTCCTTAGTACTCTGTAGTGTGATGCAGAAACTTGCAGGATATTTGCACTCTAAACACAACATGACGTAGGTGCTGTTTCTCCTCTTCTATGGCATTTATTTGATATTTAGCTTGCTCTGTGTACAGCATGTTTGGTTTGAATGACGTGTCACAATACTTTCTTTAGGAATTTGTCTTCTTAGCACAGGCAAGGTTTAAATTAATTCTAGTGCTCTTGGTTTTGTGGATATGCAGGAGGTCCATCAGGATGAGGTCTGACAATGCCTTGTGAGGCAGGCAAATATCTCCCATCAACAGCCTTTAGAAGACAGAATACAGGGATAGAGCTTTGATGCAACCTGCATAGGACATGTTACTTTTGCCCTGAATTCTTTTAATGAGGAACCTCTGTGGACATTAAAGTTGTTGGATGTGCTTGGTTAGGTGTACACCAAAGAGGGCATGTACTCAATGATATGTTTGATGAATGCCAAGTACAGTGGAACAATGACCTCATATGCAAAACCATGGAAAGAATTATCATGGAAACGATCAATAATGACAGAAGAAACCTCCCGACACTGGACCCAAACCAGTTTGGTTTCATCTAGGGCAGGTCATGCCTACTCATCTTGGTGGCCTTGTTTGAGAAGGTCACTAATGCAATTGATGAGGGCAAAATGGTTCACACTGCTTACCCTGACCTGGCTAAGACATTTGACACAATACTCGACTCGGGCATTGTTGACAAACTCAAGGGGTTAGGTGTAAATTCGGAGCAGTCATAGAATCCCCCACTGACACTAATGTTCTCCATAATGGGCTAAAACAGACAAATAATTTGTGTCATAGTCATGGACGAAAACTAAATGTCAAGAAATTATACTAATATCCTTCGGGAATTCATCCATCCCATTTAACTATCACATGACAATACACCCCTGAGAGTTGACTTAGTACTCAGAACTTGGGACCACATGTAGACAATAATCTAGCCTTTTGAGCATCACATCTCTACAGCTATGAGGAAAGCATTCTATGTTGTGCAACTTATAAACAAATTTGGCTTTGGTAGTTTGATAAGAGTACTTTTCTCCTGCTGGGTGCCACAAATCTTCATTTTTGCCATGATTTTCTTTCTTCTGTTATAGATGTTGTGATTCCACCTGGCTGGATTTTTTTTTTAATTTAGTTATTTATTTATTGACATTTGTTAACCGGGTTTGTCCAGCTGGGCTTGAGGCCCATTTTCAGTGGAGACCCAGGAGAAAAACTCCAACACATAAACAAATTATAGAAATTCAAACTTTAGAATCAAAAATGTAACAGAAGTCTGTTATACAAGAAAGTTAAACAATAGAATAGCAATGCATGCACTTTAGAATAAAAAAATGTAACATAAGTCTGTTATGCAAGAAAGTTAAAAAATAGAATAGCAATGCATGCATTTTATAATCAAAAATATAACAGAAGTCTGTTATACAAGAAAGTTAAACAACAAAATAGCAATGTATGCACATAATTTTTTTACAATGAAACACATATATTTACATATATACAAGAAGAATTTTGACCAACAGTTTTGATTTAGTATCTTTCGTACAAATCCAAAATAATGGAGTACTTAGATGAGAGAGAAGGGAGTAAGACAGGTATTAGAATAATAATAAAATATATTATAGGTATTAGAATAATAATAATAATAATAATAATAATAGTAATAATAATAATAATAATAATAATAATAATAATAATGGAATAGAGTTAGTTCAATACTTTTTCCCGGTGGGTGTAGCTGCCTCTATGCAGCTATTAACATGGTTGTATAATGTTTCTCTGAACAGTTCTGTATAAGCATCAGTGTTTTCAGGGTTTTGGGGGCTTGACATTTTGCCAGTTTATCCCTTAGAAGTAGATGCAGTGGTTAGCATTCTCGCTTCACAGCAAGAGGTTCTCCAGTTCGATTCTTGGCTGGAGCACCTTCTGTGTGTAGTCTGCATGTCCTCCCTGTGTTGGAGTAAATTTAAAGACATGGAGGTAGGTGCGAGCGTGTGTGTGCCTTCTTTGAAGGTTGGGCGCCGGTCTGGCAACTCGACACAGTAAAAATTCACTGCCAATCATTAGCGGACTGGAGTTCCGCTGTGGTGAACCCTAATCGGGAAAAGCTGTAAGACAGTTTAGAGTAGTTCCTGAACATTCCAGGGTTAGCAGGGGTTCTGAGTTTTATTTTTACTTCATAGAACCATTTTGTGGTCTGACCGTACCAGAGAGGACATAACACTAGGGGCTGTGCAGCACTCTCCCATAATAGTGAGGACCACATCCAGTATATTTGAACCCCTTGTCGGTGTATTGACAGTCTAGTCTAGGGAGTTTTTGTTTACAATATCCAGGAATCCTGCTTGCATGGTTGGTGTAATGTATGATTCCCAGTTAATAGTGGGGTAATTAAAGTTGCCTATGAATTGGGTTGGATGGTGAGTGTTTCAAGTAAGCTTAAATATGTGTTATGAGTTTCCTGGGTCATAGATTAGAACCTATAGCTTGCAAGAAAGTGGTATGGGTTTTTGCCTGTGGTGACTTTAATGTGGAGATGCTCAAGTGCATCATCCTGTTTGACCAGCCTTGATATGTAGTTATTTTTGATATAAATCCAGACACCTCCACTTTCAGCCCTGCCTGTATAGCAGCTGGTCTGAATGTGTGGAAAGCAGTATAGCCTTGCCCTTCTGGGGTGCTCTCTGCTGCTTTAAACTGTGACTCAGTGATAAAACAGATGAAAGCATTCTCTAGGGTGAGTAAGGCTTGCAGGGAGTGGAGTTTCTTGTTTAGACTCCTATCATTGAGCAGTAACACCTTTGAGTTTCTTGGTTTTTATCTGCTGCGTTGGAAGTATTTTTAACTTGATATTGCCTTAAAAACACACTCTAGAGGAGAACAATTTTTTGCTAATATTCAAAAGCCTAGAGAGGAGAGATGCAGACCATCCCTGGCAAAGCAGCGTAGTCTGTTGACTCTCTCCTTCCATGCTGACAAATATTACAGCTCCTTAGCATGACAACTGAAACTAAGCCAATTATTAAAGTCAGTCTTCTTCTGTTTGTATTATGGCTTCATCCTTAGAGAAGGTAAGTTGCTCAATTCTAGGTTCATACAGCCTGAGACTCCGTACCCCGAGAGCTCAATGATGTCTTTCTTCGTATAATCTAAGGTGGTCCATCTCAGGCCCTTTACACCCACATGAACTATGACTGAATCATAGTGGTATTTGTGGTCCAGTGGCCTTAGTGCATGCATAGTGTGTGCGGATCCTGGCTCCTGATAAGCTACTGAGTATGACTTTCTCCTTAGTCAGTATGGGGAGAGGGATATCAGTATGTCTCACAATGGAGTCTCCAATGACTAGATCAAGTACTTAATAAAAGTTGTGAATTATGTGTACGAGTATGGTAGTGAAGTATAACAATATTAAGGCCATTATTTGTTTTTTTGAAAACCAGTTCTTTCAAAACTAAACATTTTTTTTCTACATCCACTTTTGGTTACTGTGGGAGACTGAGTGTGTCATAGAAAGCATGGAAACGAGATATAACTGACCCATATGGAACACTAGACTATCACAGCACTCACAGTCAAGCATACCTTAGGACAATTTAACATCACCAGATAGCCTTAAGCATGGGAGGAAAATATAGACCACAGTAAAATCCCCTGTGAGCACAGAGCAAGCATACAAACAACACTTAAAAGGCACCCTAACCAAGGACTTTAACCCAGGTCATAGTACAATCAATCCGTGGTATTAACCACGGTTCCACCACACTGACCAGGTTATATTTCAATGAACAGGTTTCATTTGAGCCCTTATATCCCTATAATTTATATATCAAACTGTGGGTCTAGCTTGATTCATAAACTACAGAGTTTTTTCAGTATAATGATTTTTTTATGAGACATACAACTACAAAAATATACAGCTTTTTAACTGTAGGAATCTAAACGGATATGAAGACAAAATATGTTAATGCTTTTATTAAACTGAAAACTACAAATACGTAAAAGAGTGATAAATAGTTTCTTATATTTTATGTCACTTTTCCCCCAAATGGGGATGGAAAGTTGGAGAACAGTCTGTGTCTTTTATTGGGGTTAACACATCTTTGCACTATTGTAGGAAAATGGTTTTAAAAATACAGCCTAAATTCAATATAGTGACCTTAAAAGAATGGAGAAATTATTATGGGAGCAAGGTTTTTCACCTGGTTGGAATGGTCTGTAGGAATAAATTAAACAGTGCATTCATCAAATTATGTCTACTTTCTTGTTACAAAACCTGAGTTTATCCTGTAAAATTTGTCTTACTGAAGAAACCTAGAAGTATTGATTTTAGTCTGTAAGAGCTAAACCCCCTCTAATACTGGTTAATTTACAGATCAATGTTCTTGTCTTTTTACACCCCAAGTAACCTGTATGATAACAAGTGAAATTTATGTCATGGTAATGATTTAGCAGGGTACTTTATGCTGTCAAAGTGCGTGGTAGAAAGCCATTTGTGCATCTTGGAGTCTTTGTAGAATATTGAATGCATTTCATTTCCTTATGAGATTGTATCTTTGACTTGTTTAGAGATGTCATAAGTGTTGTGTTCACATTCATTGAAAATGTTGTTCTTAACATACTTTGCTCCATCCAACAAGAAGTGATGCAGTGTAACATAGATATGTTTTTAAGAGAGTGGAAGGGAAGGTTTCTCTATGCACCTTACTGTCATTTCTTACATTTTCTTGCATCTTGATGAAATTTCAAATAGAATGACCAAAGGTTATTCTCTTGACCTTTTTGCTGTCATACAAAGCCTAGTTCCAGGCTTTTCAAATCTTAGCTTTTCCTGGGACAGTTCTAATCCAGGTATTAGGGGCTGCATCACCTTGGTAGTATGACCCTCTCCACCTTAGGTCTGTCAGGAAGGTGACTTATTGGTTTTCATATAGGTTCACAGGATGATACTAGGCTATTGGCCCAGAGGCCGTTATAAGCCTAGCCAAGAATTTCACCCTTGTTCCCTCAAAGTCAGCACCTGTTTCCCCTGTCCAGCAGGGACACAGGTGGGATCCCAGGGGTATATTTTCTGTTTCCCGTCCAGTCGTCCAGGTTCCTCTTAAAGAGGGCTAGAGAGGTTCTCTGCTTGACATGGAGAGGGAGTCTATTCCACAGACAGGGGAGGAAGAAGAAGGCATAGAGTTGAAAGGACTACACGAGTTACAACTCTGATTTGAATGGGAAGCATCCCTTTTCTCCCCAGACTGTGGATCTTCAGACTTCTGTGGCCTGTCTAGTACACCTTTTATAAGTAAATCTAGCTATTCCTATGTTAAAACACACATATGCCATCTCAAGACATATTGATCCTTTGGAGTACAAATCCTTTCCCAATGTTGGCTGGAAAAATAGTTTTTGAAGAAGTTCCTCTATCTGTATTCTTTAATGGTGTTTAATGAACAGTCCATCTCCACATAGAGACGTGAACGTTATGGCAGATAATCTGTGCCAACCACACTTTGAGCCATTTTGCTTTATTGTCCTGAGGTTTTTGTCCTGAAAGACTTTTTTTCTGATTGCCATTACCTCTGAAAGGCAGATACTAAGCTTCATGCTGCTATGTAAAGGGAGTCATGTATTTTGTTTCCTTGCAGCCAGATGTCTGTCAGGCAGTTCTGAAAATTGGCTTCTGAGTTGTAACTCATATAGTCCTTTCAACTACATGCCTTCTTCCTCCTCTGAAATTAGGGTGAGAGCTTCTTTTATCCCCTGGGCAATCACAGCCAGTTGTGCTTCTGCTTGCCTAGGGCCTTTGAGCATAAGAAGATGAATGAATTGTTCTCCTTTCACTGGGTAGATGTGGCTGAGCAATTGCCAAGAAAGCTGTATACAGGGTAATTGCCAACTGCATCACCTTTTGACAACAGAAAGTTAACAGACAGCTACTGCTATGAAAAGCCATTTCTTGCATTAGTACTTGCTTCAGGAATGTGTCTATGGTGGGTTTATACACCATGGCAACACTATCAAAGGAATGTAGCTTTACTAACCATTGCAGTTTGGAACTGTGCTTTAGGAGTAAAGTATAATTCAGTATGTCAGTACTACTGTTTGTCATTTTGACTAACATAACTTTTTTAGAGTTTTGGGATATTACATTTGTTCCTCCTATGATATATTGCCCCATTTATAAGGTGTAACAGTTACGTTAGTATTCTTTCATTTCTAAGAGGATTGTTTGCAGTGGATGATTTTTACCTACCATCTATCTAAGGTGTGTAGGACCACTTAGCTGCTATCATTTGACAGCAGGTATGCCTGTAAGTATTCCAGGTCTTAAGTGTTATAATCTTGTTATTGTTTATGTTTTCTAGGAGGTGTTACACCTGCTCATATTAGAGTTGAAAACTGGGATCCTAGTGAAGCATGTGTTTCTTAACCTTATTGCAGAAATTTTGAATGTAAGCTAATGGGTGAATGCACCTAGCTTGGGAGAGCTCAGAATTCTGAGGACATTCCTATCTGAACAGGAACAAGACTCATGTATCCAAGGAATTTGGTGGGCAGAATACATATAGAATAATGTTCATGAGGATTAGTGATATTTAACGGAATGCAGAAACTGAACAATTTATATAATATTAGAGTGACTGATCACTGTTAAAAGAGAAAACATAATGTATAATGGATGTACATAATGAAAAATGTTTATAATGCTTTGTTTGTTGTTAATGTATGTATACCCACGTCATTGGTCAAAATGTACGAATTTAATAAATGTGATAAAAAGGAAGGCTGTGTTTCAACCACTGTAGAGGACCCTCTCAATGTCACATCTATTTTTATGGCAAATATGGCAGGTACCCTGTTTCATTTATTTAGCTATTTTTAATTGGGTAAATATGCTGATCCAGAGACCCTTTTCAGTCATTATCCAGGCTCTTTTTGCACCACAGATTGTTATGTAACAGTGATGGAGACGTGACAGGACATTTGACAGAGCAAATACAATAGTAAAATGATGTACAGATTTTAATACAAAAGACACATGTTTAAGTATTTCTTCCCTATAATGCCTTTGTGTTCCTTAAATCTGTGATATGAGTGTACTCCACATACGGCTGTCTGTCTGTCCATCTTTTGTACAGGTTGTAGGTTTGAGAGCCTCCCTGACTATTGTGATACCTCTTGATCTGCATACTTATACTGCAATGTAACACACTGCTTGTGTATTTTCGGTTGTCACATATTGGCAGCAGTTACTGTTAACATTTTACTGTTCCATTTTTTGGATGCCTTTCAATTTCTGCAGCTGCAGTGGGCGTATACGATGGCTCATAAAAAAGCGCTCCACACTTTGCGTTTACAGTCACACTCAGGTATTATTTGCCTTAGCCTGTATTGGTATAAGCTAATTCAGTATTAGTAGGCAGTCATTGTCAGTATCCGAGTGTGAAATTGCATACTTTTTAAATCAGTTTGCTTCAAGGGAAAGAAAAGTTTGAGTATCCTCAATTTTAATTAAATTAAGGACACATAGGAAGCAAAGACTCCTGGGTGCAATGCATTTGACCTTCCTTTCACTTAATAAACTTAGTTTGATTTTTTTTTAGGCAGAATTACAGCTAAAGCTATTTGCATGGATGACATGGAATCAGATGCAAAAATCCATTGTCTCTATATGCCCTAAAGTATATCACCTGTGAATCTATAGAAGTGCAGAAGTTCCATTATACTTCAATGAAACAGTAGCACAGCATTTTTATACTGTTTTATAAGGAGATGCACCATAATTCCTTTGTTGACATTGTTGTACTGTTTTGTAATTGTTGTGCATCTGCGTATAGCAAATATATAACAGATACATTCAGCTGAATTCATAGACATCTGAGTACTAGAAGCGCTATAAAGCAATTTAATGTGGGAAGGTGACCGTTACCTAAGTTTGATTCAGAAATGCTTACCTACACCAGCTTTGTGGTGTAGAGAGTTAAAGCACTGACAATTACCCAGATGACCTGGGATCAGTTAGGAAACTAGGCAGTAGTGCAGCAGGCCAAGCAGGGTGGGAGTGAGCAGCTGATATCCACACACCCATCCTTTGCTCAAAAGAGTTGGCTCAATCTTGCTGTATTACAGACACCCAACAGTGGTTGGGTTAGGGCAGGAGGCAATACATAGGCTGGGGCATTTGCTTTTTATGTCGGTCAGGAAGTACTGTAGCTGAATTCAGCACATGTGTAGAAGTGCGCCTGCACCACTGAAACAGAATTACAGACTGCGCCTTAGTGGTGAGCAGAGCAAGCTACAAGGGGAAAGCTTATGGATCAGAACTCCTAAGACAGGTAGGATGTGGCCTTCTACAGCTGCTGGCTCTCGCTTCCACTTATAGCTGAATGGCCATAAGATGGTTAAAGAAATAGGTTAATGTGTTTGCAGAAAGAATGCTGATGATTGTTGGGTACTCAGAAGTGCAAAAGGCATATGAAAATAATGCACTCCTACAAGATATATAGCAGTGCAGTGCAATGGTGTTATAGAGCATTGAAGATCAGTGTGCTGCATAGAGGATCAGCATACACAATGTAGAACTGTGTACCAAGGTGGGCAATAAAAAACATAGGTTGTGGAAGTGAACATTCCATCCTTAGTGACAGTGGGATAGTTACTCCTAATGGCGTACAAGTGTGGCAAGGTGCGCTATGGCACAGTATGACTAGACAATGGACAGACATTCATTATGTGGACTGTGCCAGTACAGGGCTGGCTAGAGTTCACTCACATGTTTAATGTATTCTTGACCAACATTTCATAGTGTGGGCATATGGAAGCAAGCTTATAAACTATTCTGTCAGTAAATTGTGATTGCATGGTGTTGGCATGTTACATGTGGATTAGGTGCATAGTTCACTAACACTGTTGCCATTGCTCACCTCATCAGTGATGCATGTGTACCAGTCCAATTACCTTCACATTACTGAGGCTACTGCTCAGACCGAGGTGCCAATGTCTGACAGGAACAGCTTCCCTAGGGAGTATTCCTTCAGTAATGGTGGCTGAAGCCATGCTGCTGCTGTTATACATCTACAGTGTTATTCTGCACATATAACATAATTGGCTTCACAGTTCTGCACCATCCAAAGGGCCATGTGGCCCATTCCACACACATAGCCTGTGGTCTTGCAGTGTATGCAGGTTCCCATTTGGCACTATTAGTACCTGGGATCAGCCATGTTGCAACAAGACAACAAGAGCACTTATGGACATAATTCAGGTCATTGTAAATAACATCTCCATTGACTATGCTTGCTTGTTTGGATATTTAGATATGCCTTGCCTACTACAGTTCCATGTGCCTTACCTGAACAAGTTATGTGCCATTTTTTGTGTGATACACAGCCATGTGTCCAGATTTCGGTGTGTATTAATGACGTGCTATGTGTACCATGTCTGTAAACCCTACCCATAGTCTTTGCCTTCATATTACAGTATGGCAAATAAGACAGTGCATGCCAGAAAATACATTTGTAAATGGTAGATAAGTATACTGGGTGAGTTGTTTGATGTTTATTTTTGTTGTTGTTCTTCTTCTCTTCATTTGTACATTAAAGTACAGTGCCAGATCTAACCGCCACTTGTTTTTATTAATTATAACCACACAGCTGTCAAAGTGTAATGTGGCTTGTGAGTAAAAATCATTATTTTCTGTTTCAGATCAGTCAATATCTACTAAACTGGTGAGGACATCCAGTGATGTTTGTCTGCCTCAAGGGAAGACTGCAGAAGAAGTGAGACAGGTATGAAGAACAGCTTAGCTAACAATTCTTTAGTTTAGTTTATAAATTCCAAAATCGTATGGTAATGTGTACTGGCAATCTCAATAACTTGCTCATTGATCAACAAATAAGTGATTTCATAATTTGCACTGATCTTTATTCTGGTGATGAGTTTCCTTTCTTTTTTTATTTTATTTTGTTTATTTCTTAGTTTGTTGACTGAGATAGTGGGCTGTACAGACAATAACAATAACTTGCTCATTGATCTACAGAGCAGTGAGTTTCATGTTTTGCATTTATTCTGAAAGTAAGTCTCCATCTTTTATTTTATCTCATTTCATTTGGTTGTTTATTTATTTATTAATTAGTTTGTTGACAGAGGTAGTGAGCTGATTCATAAGATATCCATTTCATCTACAACCAGTGAGTTAAAGTAGAAAAAAGGTGTTAGCAACCACATACAGGATGGACAGGATTCCAAATAAACTTTCATTAATAAATAAATAAGCATCAAGAAACAACAAAGTCCTCTAGCGCCTCAGCTTTAACAGCCTTTGCAGAGTATAAAACCTTGCCAAAAGAAACATCCTT
The DNA here is from genome assembly GCF_019279795.1 of Protopterus annectens. Classification (NCBI taxonomy): domain Eukaryota; kingdom Metazoa; phylum Chordata; order Ceratodontiformes; family Protopteridae; genus Protopterus; species Protopterus annectens. The sequence goes on from NC_056745.1 coordinate 699,846,326, forward strand.
ATATAGCAAAACACACAACAATCACTTATCAAATTTTAAAATAAAAACTGATTCCTTCTGAAGCAGTTTACATCTGATGTTAGAAACACTAAAAGGCTCATTATATATCTGTTCCAAAATTGTTATCTGTAATCCTTGAACATCACTATTTTGACAGGCTTTAAAATGCATAGCAACTGGACTTTCTGTCTTATACTTTTTTACATCTCTAATATGTTTCTTAATTCTTGTAGCAAAATATGTTTTACTTTCTCCAATATAAAACCTCCCACATGGGCACCTCAAGGCATAAACCACCCCCACACTATCATACCTAAAATTACCTTGAACATCAAATTGTTTACCATTAATTATTGGAAAGCTACTAACCACAAACCAACAACAAGGACATCTCCCACAAGAGACCATTCCTTTAGGAGCCATCTCCCTACTTATATTATCTATAGGTGGAACAAATTTCCTGTGGACTAAAATATCACCAACACTTCTGCTACGTTTATACAAAATACGTGGCCAGCTTTCTAAGATGGTACTAAATCCTTGTGATTAACCAAAAAAAAAACAATTATAATTCAAATATTTAATCAATTCCACAGAAAATAATGTATACCTAGAAACCAAAAATATTTGTTCCTTTTCTACCTTGTTCATTTCAGGGAGATGTCTACTATTGTATCTCAAAACACTCTTGCTCCCAATTTCATTTAACTTATTCACACTATCCCATAATATCTCTGCATCATACCCTCTCCCACTAAACATTTTAATAACCTTCCGTAATTCTTCATTAAACTGTCCATCACTGCATAATGTTCGCAATATCAAAAACTGTCCATAGGGTAAAGCCTGCAAGGTGTGGGGGGATGGCAACTGTGTCCATGAAGAAACGATTTCCATTTTCAAATTTCCTATATACTTTTGTTTTAATACTACAATTTACTACACCTTCCATCTCTATATCTAAAAAAAATACTCTCCCCCAACTGAAGCATATCAAATTTCAAATTAAACCTATTTTCATTAAAAACCTGTATATATTGGCATACCTTGTCTCAGCCCCTTTACATATAAAAATGAAATCATCAGTAATTCTATAATATTTTAACACATATTTCCTAAAAAGTCATTCCTATAAATATAACAGTCCTAAAAAAACAAACATAAATGTATTTGCATACATGGGGGCAAAAGAAGCAGCCATGGCTGTACCCTGCAGCTATTTATAGAGTTGTCCATTAAACTCAAAAAATATTGTTAAGACAAAAATGTATCAACTCAATAACATAATGTGCCCTTGAGCTATCCCCCCCAAAAAAGATACAAAGCTTCCATCCCAAAGGCATGATTAATAGTAGTATATAAACTAACTACATCTAAGACAATAAAATACATATGTTCACTCCAAATTATATTCCTTATTTTGCAATAAAATCAAATACATGCTAAATATAAGAAGTTAACCTAACCATTTCAGATAATATTTATGTAAAAAACATGATAGGTTACACATAAAATAGTTGCAGGCTGATACAATAGGTCGACCCGGTGGGTCCCACAAATTTTTAAGAATTTTGGGAAGACAAAAAAAAATGATCCATGGTACAAATATCACTACTAAATTTACAATCAACATCCTCATAAGAAAAATAATGTAACCTACAACTTTTACTTAATAATTCTTTATAATTCTTCACTGCTTTTTTACGCTCATTCAGATTTCCAACTTCATAAATATCTTGATTATTTAAATGTTGATAACACATTTTAAGTACTAGGTATAGTGCATAACCACTAATTTACTGCCCTTGTCGGCCAATTTAAAAACTAAATCCCTTAATTTACCCAAGCATTGTAACCTCTGCCATTCACTATTCTTCAAATTATAGTGTATATTAAATTTATTTTTATTAAAATGATAATACTGTCTTTCAACACTATAATTTAATAAAGCAGAGAAATGCTGGATTTATACCACTGTTAAATGGCAGTATAAAACAACTTTTATCCACTATATCTCCAGTATCAAATTGGCAGTAAGCACTGACACCACAATCTGAACTACATGAGAAAAAGCTGTCATTGCTTCTATCAATGTCACTATCAAAATAAGACTTTTCCTCATTAAAGTTTCTATTGTTATTATTGTCTCCTTTAAAAAAAAATCTTTCAAATATAATTTGCTAACAAGTCTAAAAATTTCACATTTTATATCATATAACCTAGGCAAAACTGCTGGTACAAATTTAAAACCATAACTCGTTACTGATACTTCCTCCTCCGTAAAATCATAACCTGATAAGTTAATAATGTAGTCATTATCATCTTTAAATATATTAACATCAATGTCCCCAACTTGAATAGGTGACTCAATTCCATTTACCTTGTTTAGAATATCGAAAAAATTGCTGTCATTCTTTATTAGTCTTTGTGTAAAGTTCGTTGTAATTTCTTGAATGTTTACGGATCTGTCCAAACTGTTCATGTCCCCTACGAAAAGTCCTTTTAAAATTCTCAGGGTTGCGTGAAGGAGGCAAATGTGGAAAATGCAAAGCTTCTTCACTATCCCAATTCGTAGATGTAGCTGCACCTTCCACTGAAGTAAATGAAATTTGGGCGGCACAGTGGTGCAGCGGTTAACGTTGTTGCCTCACAGCAAGAGGTTCTCTGGTTCGATTCTCGGCTGGGGTGCCTTCTGTGTGGAGTTTGCATGTTCTCCCTGTGTTCGCGTGTGTTTCCTCCGGGTACTCCGGTTTCCTCCCACATTCCAAAGACATGCATCTGGAGATTTCTCCCCGGGCCTCCGCTGAAAACAGGCTCTGTGGAACCTAGTCGGACATTCCCGGTCAACAAATGTTAAATAAATAAATAAATAAATAAAATGCCATGCTGGTTATTGTTCTTTACTGGTTGCTGAAAAATGACATGATTACATTGCTTACATTGATTCATACCCCAAGTGAAAGTTTGGTCTCTATCGTAATCATGTAGGTCATATTGTAACTTATACTTCTTTCATAGGTTCATAGGTTCATACTAGGCTATCTGCCCTAGGGCATTTATAAGCCTAGCCAGAATGTGTTTGGCTTTCGCCACCCATTTTAAATTAATTTTGCTATGCCCTTTTTCGAGGTTAGTGTACTGTGCCTCTGCCTAACAGTGACACAGAAGTGATACCCGGGGTAAACCTATGATCCCCCATCCACTCATCAAGATTCCTCTTGAAGAGAGTCCATGAGGGACTCTGCCTAACCTGGACTGGGATTTTATTCCAGAGTGAAGGGAGCCTCTGGGTTATGAATCTGTCCCTCCAGCATGTCCTATTTATTTCAGTGCTGAGGTTCAAGTCTCTCGAGCGTGTAGCTCGATGGGATTTGGATTTTCTGAGGTGCAGCATGTCCATTAATTCCGGGTTGGACATGACTTTATACGTCAGGCACAGATCGCCTCTGAGCAGGCGGTATGCCACTGAGTAGAGCTGGAGTTTCTTTAACCGGGCAGCATATGGCATCTGTTTGAGCCCTTTGATCCTCTTGGTGAGGTACTTTTGGGGTCTTTCCAGTTGCTGCAGGTGTCTGGTAAGGTACATCCCAAAAGGGGCATTGTACTCAATTATGGGCCTGATGAGGGATGAGTAAAGAGGCACGATGACCTCCCCTGATCTAGATGTGAATCCATTCGTGATTAGGTGGGCTATATAAAATGTTTTTCTAACCACTTTGGCCACATGGTTGTCAGATGAGAGATTGCTATCAACTTGGGTTTCCAGGTCCCTAATTACTTCTTCCGTACTTAATGGATTACCACCTATGTGGTAATTTGTGGGCACTTTGTTTTTGCCAAAGGGGATGACTATACACTTTTTGGCATTTAGCTTGAGGCCATGGCTCTGGCACCAGTTGTCTGTTTCTATGAGGCCCTTTTGGAGGATGCTTGTGTTGGCTGGAGAGTCGATTATAGCGCCCAGTTTGCAGTCATCTGCGAACTTGGTCAGCCGCAATCCTTCCGTGTTGGCCTCTACCTCCGAGAAATATATACCGAACAGGAGAGGTCCCAGGACTGAGCCTTGTGGAATGCCATTTGTAACTGGTTTGGAGTCTGACATGGCTCCAGCAATTCTGACCATGTGGGTTTTGTCCTTGAGCCAGTTTGCAACCCATCTAGTGACATAGGGGTTTATATTTAAGCTGGTGAGCTTATCTATAATGCCCGAGTGGGGTATTGTATCGAAGGCTTTTGCAAGGTCCAGGTAGGCTGTGTGGACCACCTTCCCCTCGTCAATGGCCTTGGTGACTGTTTCAAAGAAATCGACCAGGTTTAAGAGGCAGGATCTGCCCTTAACAAAGCCGAACTGGGTAGGATCCAGTGTCTGTAGGTCCCCAATATCTTTTTTTATGAGGTCCATGATGATCCTTTCCATAGCTTTGCAGACCAAGCTAGTCAGGCTTATGGGGCGATAGTTTCCAAGATCCGTTGAGGCACCACCTTTGTGGAGAGGGACCACTGTTGCTGTACGCCACTCTTTGGGTACATATCCTGTGGTAAGGCTGAGATTGAACAGTAGTTTTATGTTTGGGTTTAGCTCTTCTTGGAGTTCATGTAGGACGCAGCCCGGGACACCATCTGGTCCCATTGATGCTGTGTTTTTTGCTGGCATAACTAAAGAAAGCCTTGTGATTATTCTTAGTGTCCTGTGCAATTTTTCTCTCAAAGCTGGCCTTAGACAATTTTCTGAGTGCCCGTAGTTTTTTGCTAATACTGATCAGAGATGCCTTCCCTTTTTGGGATTTTGCTCTAGCATGTAGTAGCTTCCTCCTTCTATTGTATAGTTTGTTTATGGCTGGGGTCCACCAGACAGGACGTCTGCCTTTGGAGGATTGGGTCTTGGTTTTATTTGGGATTGCATGATCCATGCATTCCTGAAGGTGTTCATAGAATGCGTTTATAAAGGATTCTGCGGTCTGGGCCGTATTTTCCACAGGCCTGGGGGCTTTGAAGGATTCCACCTCAGTTTTGAGGAGTATGAAATTTGCTTTAGAGAAGTTTTTCACTGTGGTTTTCTGGGCAGGGGGAGGGGTTGGGATGTGAATATCCAGTGAGATTAGTTTATGGTCTGATCTTACCAGTGAGGGATACACTTCTGGTCTGGAGCATAGAGTCCCCATGTTGGTGATGATCAGGTCCAGTATGTTTTCCTCTCTTGTGGGAGTGGTAACAAGTTGTTCCATAGCATTTGAGTTTATAAATTCTAGGAACCTTTGAGCTAGGGTGTTGGAGCTAGAGTAATGCTTCCAGTCTATGTTTGGGTAGTTGAAGTCACCCAATATAATGGTGTTTGGAGAGACCTACATATTTTCCAATGTTCTCAGGAAGGCCGAGTGGGGTTCCTGGGTTTGGGAGGGTGGTCTGTAGCAGGCTATAAACTGGAAGGCAGTTTTACCCACTGTTAGTTGCACAATGATAGTCTCTGATGCTTCGTGCTGTGCCACCAACCTGGAGGTGTGGGTATCTTTGACGAATATTGATACTCCCCCTCCTTTTCTGTTTCGGTCCAAGTTTTGGGGACGAAAAGCATGGTATGAGGTGAGCCTTGAACCAGGTTTCTGTTATTGCACAGTTATCGATGTTCTCCATGCTAAGGAGAGTTTTGAGTGCATGCATCTTGAGGTTTAGACTTCTGGCATTGAGTAGCATTACTCTTAGTTTCTTAACCCTTGTGATACCTATGGAGGTGGGTTTGTGTTTTGAGCCTTGCCTAAAAAAGGCACTATGGGGGTAGCAAGAGCCTTTGCCAATATCCGAAAGCCCAGGGGTGACAGGTGCAAGCCGTCCCTAGCGAAGCATTGTGGCTTGTCGAGCATGTCATCCCAGGCTGACAGGCATTGGATCCCCTTTGAATGACACCAATACTTAAGCCAATTGTTGAAATTGATCATCTTGTCTTCATATTGTGGCATCATTCTTGGTGAGGGTAAGATGCTACTCAAGGTCAGGGTCATACCAGCCTGGGCCACATGCTCAGAGAGCTCCTCTATGTCTCTTTTCATGTAGTCCAGGGAGGTACATCTCAAGTCATTCATACCAGCATGGACAATGACTGAGTCATATTTGTACTTGCCTTGGAGTGACCTGAGTGCTTGTGTTATGTGGCGGATCCTAGCGCCCGACAGGTAGCTCACTGTGACCTTCTCCTTGTTCAGCCTGGTGAGCGGGACGTCAGTGTGCCTGACGATAAAGTCACCTATTACAAGTGTATCAGGTGTGTTGTTTAGCCTTAAGGGCTGTGACTGTTCGGCACACTGGCTTTGTGAGCTATGTGTTGCACATGTTTTGTTTTGGGGTTGCGGTTGCTTGGGTGTCTGCTTTGGAGGTCTCTGCTGCTTAGGCAGATTTTTATTTAGAGCCTCCGAGTATGTTTTTGTGTGTTTATGTGTTTGGTTTGCTGTCGTGGTAGGTCTATGTGAGACTGGAATTGTAGTGAGTGTGGTTTCCTTCTCCTCCTGACAGGTTTCGCCAATACTGAGTTGAGAGAGCTTAGCCTCCAGTTTGGCTATATGGTTGTATCTCTCACATGTGTTTGAATTTGTTGGGAGGAGGAGGAGAGGGTTGTCTGTGTACATGAGGCAGTTGTAACATTGCCTCAAGATTCCCAGATTCACCAGCTGGACCAGAAAGGAGATTGACAACTGACCTTTGGACATGCTAGAATAGTATTGGGAATTCCTTTATAATTGAAAAAAAGGGCCAATGGGGAACAAGGTACTCAAGAAGAGTTTGTGAGGGTGTAGTGCTTTTAATTTTTTAGTGCTGACTTATATAATTGCTTTAGTGAGCAAGTGCCAGGTAACTTAAATGCAATGTATTACAGATAACTTAAATGCAAAAATGACAAACAGTAACTTTCTTTCAAGTGAAACAAGGAAATAAGTACAGTAAGCAATGCAGATGTCACTAGGGATCTACAGAAGCGCTGAGAAGCCGCGTTTTAGGTGGAATTAGCGTTTCTGGGAAATAACAAGCAAACAAGCATACAAACAAAGCTAGATTCAGCAGGCCTGGATCTAGTCTATGCTACAGCAAACAAGGTGTACCAATCTAGTAAGAAACAGTTCAAATATGCAGGCACTATAAGCCTTTTACCAGAAATTCCCAGCTCAGAAGGGCGGAGTCCAGCCTCTCCTCCCACAAGAGTGCAGACCACGAACCTTCTTAATGTAAAATAACTGGCCTGAAGCCCAAGTGCTTAAACCAGAACTAATACACTTTTAGAATAATAGACACTGAGCCCTCAATCAGCAGTTCCCAACTTAGAAGGATGTAAGCTACCTGTCCTGCCACCACAGTGCAGGCCACAAACCTTCCTAATGTAAAACAACTGGTCTGAGCCCAAGTGCTTAATCCAAAAGACTTAGAGTGATAGCTACACTTTAATCAAGTTACTACCAAGCAGTAATAAATACAATTGAATACTTTAAAGAATGCCTGGATTAGTGCTCAAGTTATACAAACAAAGCTAGATTCAGCAGGCCTGGATCTAGTCTATGCTACAGCAAACAAGGTGTACCAGTTTAGTAAGAAGCAGTTCAAATATGCAGGCACTATAAGCCTTTAACCAGAAATTCCCAGCTCAGAAGGGCAGAGTCCAGCCTCTCCTCCCACAAGAGTGCAGACCACAAACTCTGTTAATGTAAAATAACTGGCCTGAAGCCCAAGTGCTTAAACCAGAATTAATACACTTTTAGAATAACAAACACTGAGCCCTCAATCAGCAGTTCCCAACTTAGAAGGATGTAAGCTACCTGTCCTGCCACTACAGTGCAGAGCACAAACGTTCTTAATGTAAAACAACTGGTCTGAAGCCCAAGTGCTTAACCTAAAAGGCTTAGAGTGAGTTACACCAAGCAGTAATAAATACAATTGAGTAAAGATGATGCAAAAGCAAAATAAAGTAGGAAGAAACACAAATACAGTAAAAGCAGATAATTTTTTTTTTTTTTTTGAGTGAACAAATGAGATAGGCCCAGGAGGAGTATCCAAGTGCAAATTTACAAGAAGGGCAGGCAGTTTCAAAGCCACCAAGATTAACACCAACACAAAAACAGAGAGGGTGGGCGGGAACCTACTGAAAAACAGAGTCACAGCTTCCAGCTAGATATTCCTCAATGCAACACAAACAAATTACTTTAAAAAGTGCAGATAAAAGTTACTTAGCTTCACTTATGCGTTCAAGTTGATAGCATGCAGGTCTTAACCGGCCAAAGCTCACAGTTTAAACAGAAGATAATTCACTGTACCACTTGTATAAGACAGAAACTGAATAACAATGAAGGAAACTACCCCACCTATCACTGGCTATGCAGGTTTTTAACAAGCCTTAACTGAAAATACCACATGTACTACTGAAAAACAGAGTCACAGCTTCCAGGTAGATATTCCTCAATGCAACACAAACAAATTACTTTAAAAAGTGCAGATAAGTTACTTAGCTTCACTTATGCATTCAAGTTGATAGCATGCAGGTCTTAACTGACCAAAGCTCACAGTTTAAACAGAAGATAATTCACTGTACCACTTGTATAAGACAGAAATTGAATAACAATGAAGGAAACTACCCCACCTATCACTGGCTATGCAGGTTTTTAACAAGCCTTAACTGAAAATACCACATGTACTACTGTAAAACAGAGTCACAGCTTCCAGCTAGATATTCCTCAATGCAACACAAACAAATTACTTTAAAAAGTGCAGATAAAAGTTACTTAGCTTCACTTATGCGTTCAAGTTGATAGCATGCAGGTCTTAACCGGCCAAAGCTCACAGTTTAAACAAAGGTCAATAATTTGTCATTCATATCATACAAAAAATGTTCAAAACAAGCATTGCTCATTCTGGTTAATATGTCAGAACAAACGGACTTAATGTCCTTTTGCCTTTTTAACAAATCCCTTTCAATACGTATACTAACCCATTTCAGACTGCACCTATGTGCTGCAGCTACCCATCTTGCTGGGAATTTTTTATCATTCTAATCCAGTACATTGAAAGGGGTGGATGGATTTTTTACACTTCTAAGACCCCTAGGGGTAATGTCCAGTTCCAGGTATCGCTGCAGTCTGCACATTAAAATATACAGATGTTTCCTTATACAATAAATGTTTGAGATTCTGAAATATTACCTGGATTTCTGGTTTCATTGTCCAACTGTAGAAAAAGAATTATTGGATCATTTACCCCATTCCTCCTCCATCTTTTCCAACAATTTAGGCAAAACAGTCACACTGCTCATTTCCAAGCCATCTCTTATTGTTAAATGTTCACCCGACCGGTTGCCAACATTTTCCATTGACCTCTGATTCAAATCTGTATTAGTCTCCTTAAATATTGTTGGTAATTGGGAACAGGAATCACTGGCCATCTACACGATTACACACCAATCACAATGAAGCAGAAAACTGTACCAGCAACCACGAACAGGATGGACAAAAGTTCAAATAAAGGAAGGTCTCTTGGAGATGTTCTTGTTGTACTTTTGTGGTTAGTAACTTTCCAAGAATTGATGGTAAAAAATTTGAAGTTCAGGGTAATATTAGGTGTGATAGTGTGGGGGTGGTTTATGCTTTCATGTGCCCATATGAGAAATTTTATATTGAAGGAAGCAAAAGATCGTTTTCTACAAGAACTAAGGAATATTTTAGAGATATAAAAAAGTGTTAAGATCGAAAGTCCAGTTGCTATGCATTTTAAAGCCTATCACAATAGTGATGTTCAGGGATTGCACGTAACAATTTTGGAAGATATATACAATGAGCCTTTTAATGTTTCTAACATCAAATGTAAATTGCTTCATAAGGAATCAGTTTTTATTTTAAAATTTGATACGCTGTCCCCTAAGGGGTTAAACACGGAGTATAATTGGAAATAGTTAATTTAATTTAATGTAATTGTTTGATTAATTAATTGATTATGTGTTTTACTATATAAGGATGTTTCTTTTGGCTAGGTTTTATACTGTGAAAAGGCTGTTAAAGCCTAGGAGCTAGAGGATGCTTTTATATATTTTTATATATTTTAATAAAAGTTCATTTGGAATCCTGCCCATGCTGTTCGTGGTTGCTGCTTCAGTTTTCTGCTTCATTGTGGTTGGTGCAGAAAAATGTGTTGCTTAGCATACAAGGCTCAAACAATATCTGTATATAGGAACAATAGTTCAAGGTAGGCAGGGAGTACAGTAAAGCTGGATGCAGAGTACAATAGTTACAAACAGAAAATGTACAACAAAACCTTAGCATGCCTATATGCATATTTACAGAACAGTAAAGTTTATGTTGAACTACAGTTGTGAATTTTGTAATGAGCAGAGTTGTCATTACTAATGAAGGGTTACAGAGGGTGACAGCAGCAGCAGCTGTTTGGTTAATGAAGTAGTGGGCGAGGATGAGGGAGTAGGAAGAAGGGAAAGAATAAAGTGGTAGAAGGTATAGAAGTGATAGTTTAATCGGGGGGCTAGAATCTGATGGTATTAAGTGTTTTATGTGGCTAGTTAATGTTTTAGTGGGATCATTCAAGCAATGGTAAGTAATCCATGGCAAGGTAGATAGCTAGTTTTTTACTGAATAAACTATCTGAGGGGATAGTGCTAAGGAGAAATTGTTGTAATAGCATGTGCTGTATCTTGTGAGTTTATTTTCTGTGGAGATGACTGAAGTATTTACACGAGGCTTTGTTACTTAAATGGATAAGTTGTCATTTCCTGAATTTAGTATCTGAAGATGCGTTATGGAGTTTGGATGGGAGGGCATTCCATCATTTGTCTGCAAGGATGGAAAAGGCATGGTCAGCTGAGGATAGTGAGTTCACAGATTGGAAGTTGATTGGGCATTGTTTGACTGTGATCAAAGATGATATGGGGTGTGTGTGATGGTAAGTTTACTGCCAAAAGAGGAAATGGGGTTGGTATTAAGTGTTATTTCAACCAGGGAGAGAGAAATAGCAGGTTTGCTCTGTCCTTAATAGATAACCATTTTGATAACTGAAGTTTAACACAGTGGTATTCTTCTTCAGGAAAGACTAGCATGGGTTTGTAGATTTTGTTTTAAAGTATTCTTTTGACTGAAGGCCTAGTCATTAAGAGGGAAGGCATATTCTAACTGGGGTTAAAGGATGTTTTTACCTGTTGCGGTATTTCCACATAAAGTAAGGAATTGTATGATGTGGTGGCATCCAAAATGTGTAGAGTTTATTTTTGACTTTATATTGACTGTGCTTAGAGAGGGACCAGGTGTAATGCTTAGATAACTGAAGGAGGTACCCTGCTCTAAAGGAGATTATGGAGTGAAAGTAATTTGCTCAATTTCTGAGTGGTCTCAAAGAGCATCAGTTTGGTGTTTTGGGGTTTATTTTTAGCTGTTTATGTGTTATCCATAAGTGTAAGCTTTTAGAAGTGTTTTGTAAGTTCTACCGGACTTTATTGTGAGAAGTGGGGTGCATTAGTAGACAATATCACCAGCATATAGAATTAAACTGTATGGGCTTACATCAAAAGAGAGGGATCTGATGGAAATACTAAAAAAATGAGAGCAATGATGAGTTCTTGTGGTACTCCTGTAGTAATTTGTTTTGGTGATGAATACAAAATGTTACCACTAAGTGGTATAGTAAAATTGTCTGTTTAGGATTGCCACCTTTTCATATGCCCAAAGTGGGACATTTTCTATAGAAACATAAAATATTGCAGGTCAAATCATACCCACAGCTGGTGTAAAGGACAGAACTTCACTTTTTTGCCAAAATAAATTATTATTTTTGTAGCATTTGAATTGCTTATGCTAGTTTATATAACATTTACGTGTTTCAGATCCAAGATAACTGTTTTATGAAACTATTAAAGAAAGCTTGGGGAATATTTTTCTACTAAAAATCTCAGGACATTTGCCATTTTTTAATTTTTTTCACAGGACACAACTGCCCAAAGAGGGACTGTCCCTCGCAGAGAGGGACAGGTGGTAACCCTATGTCTGTTGCCATCTGGATGTGTTTGATGACGTATATAAAATTACTTTTTGTTCTAGATGCAAAAAAACATAAAAAAACATCTGCATGATTTCAGACCATTTCGTCTTTCTGTACATCTAGGACTTGGGGTCAGCAGGAATCTATCAGCTTAGTTCCTAAAGCTTTCCCAAGGTACTTAATATCTCCCCGTTCTCCCTCTACATTGCTTTTGCCATGTGAAAGTGCAGTCACATCTACTGGCTCACCCAGGATGCCATTTATTTTAAGAGATGTTTTAATGTTATGTTTGTATTGCTGGAGTTTTGTGTTTTTCCACTCCTTTACCATCCCTGTCTTATTCAACCTCTTAATCCTTGATTTTATGGTACATATTTCTGTATTTTATTGCTTGACTTTCTTTTTCCACAATTTTCTTCTTTTTGGACCTTTCTCCATATGTCTTACTGACAGATGTGTTTTTTATTTTCTCTGTCAATATGTTCCTACTAATTTTTGGCTTCTTTAGAGTAATTACTATGATAGCTATCTATTTTTCTTCATAGCTGCCTTTTTTTCTTAAGATATAGATCCTTAAGTTTTATTAAATCTCTACAGGTTAATGTTTGTATATACATGACTTGTTTTGGTCTTGCTGTATTTATTGTCTCAGCTAAAAGGAACATGTTCACTGTTTGCCCATCTTACCAGACCATTTCTGGCTTTGGTATAGGTTCTGACAATAACTTAGTTTATTTATGGTTATTACTTTGTGGACACTAACATAGTGTGTTTGGATCAACTAAAATTTCTAAGTCTGGTTTCCTTTCAGCTTTACGTTCCCCAGCCTAGGGAAGTACAGATGTTGATATTGGCCTGTGCTTGATTTTACTAAACTAAACTAACCCTTCAGAGATGCCTTCGTCCTCATTCTAAAATGAATGGAGCTTTTTTGGAACCTCTCACCAGCCCACTCTAACTTGGAGTCAGTTGTGATTTTGTGTGTGCTGGGATCAATACAGTAGGTGTCGGCCTTCTGTGGTACATGGGTGAGATGCAGGACTCTTGTTAGGCCATCTTCTTCATATTTCTGTTGACACTGAGGTCTTTGACACTGATCCTCATTTTACTATGAATATATGTTCAAATGTCTCCTTGATCTCAACTTTGGAGCCTGGGCTCTCAATGCTGATTTTCAGTACCAGTTTGGTGTTGAACTTGGCACCATGGAGGTATGTCTGTCCAGATGCTGCCTTAGTATTGGAATGTTGTTACTGAGCTCCCTTCAAAGCTGAACTTACAGACTACCCCTTTGTATCATGATGGTCAGTGCAGGATTCTCTTTGGTACCAAGGCAACATTTTGGGCTTGAGCTTCTCAGCACTGATGGTGTTTTCATTTGCATATCACATCCCTTGAGCCTGATCTCAGCATGTTTTCTTTGGTTAGTCTGAGAATTTATATCCAATTACACTGGTCTCACTGGTACTACACTAAGACGTGGTTCTGTTTTAGAATTCCTTCTCGCAGACAGAAACTGAATTTGAATTCCTGCCTGTCAGGACAATGTGGAATTTATATAGGGAGTACTGTTTTACAAGTAACATGCAATCATCCCTTGCCTTCCTGCAGGCAGGTGTGCCTTCTTAGGTTTTGCCCAAGACCTACAGTCAGATATATGCTATAGTTGCAGTTATCAAAAAAAACGTCATTCTTTTTCCTGTTCTGTCCTGTGGAGAACATATCTCTTCTATACACGGGTAGATCTTTGTTGTAGCTACCTTTATCTACATGCTAGCATATTCTTCAATCTAAGACTTCTTGCCCATTTAGTCTATCCAATAATTCCTGTCCATATTTCTGTCCTGAATAGGGATGTGTCCATTTGTCCAGCTTTGCTTACGAGTCGCATTCTAGTAAGGCAGTTGAATATCTTGTATAATCATACTTGTGTATTTTTCCATAATTTAAACTTATTTATGTATACTTCATGCCTGAATTTTTTCATACACAATGCTTATAATTATCTGGTAGCTTATGCCTCAGAATTTAATTTAGACCAGATCACTCTCCTTCTAGAATTGCTGTATAGACACATTTCCTGGCATTCTTTTCAGTTAGACTAATACTTAGTTTTATTTCATCCCATTTAGACAATATCACTACTCATTTACACTGTTATTACTTTGACCTTTTAGGGACAGGTACAGATTCTGTTACCACAGTCCCAGTACCTAAGTGGTCCATCCTGTCTTCATGGTCTCCCAATCTAGTTGACTGCTTCCATCAATTGTTGCTATGCAATTCCATGCCTTTCTGTTTCTAGGAATATGGTTCTTTGCATGCAATATCTTGAAAGGCCTCTTGCTGCAATATACATTTATTTTTTGGTATTGATGCCTTTCTTAAGAGGCCTCGGCCTGCATTCTTCTTAAGATTTGTATCACTCTTCAGTCTCTTTTTTTTGAGAATTCAAACTTTTTTTCTGAAAGTACCTCCTATCAGAGACAAAGTTTTAGATGGGGGCTTCATTTGTACCCACATGTAGATCTGAGATATACTTCCCTTTCTTTTGGATTTTTGCCAGGTAATCTAGACTTGGGGGTGCCCTGCCTTTTTTAAGTCTAAGTTCATCAGTCAAGTTATTTCCTCCTTGTTCTCTCTGTTTGAACTCAAATGGTACTGTATACATAGTAATGGCCACTTTTTGAGATATCTCACACTCTGTTCAGCTTTGGCAGTTCAGTCTTATTTGGTGCTTATAACATCTAGTTTTGTTGGTCTTCTGTCAGATTAGGGGGTCCTTAGTTTTTTTAGCTGTGCTCATTATCTGCCCTGCCTTCTGCCTTTTACTTTCAGTGACATAGCTCTGTGTTACAGTTATTCCTTTGAAATGTTTGTCATTGGGGTAGGGGTGGGGGGTGATCTGAAACTGAGTAGAGCAGCTGTCCTCAGCCATTTCTACTTATTGCTGTTGTTGATATCTCCTTTCAGGTTGACTTTCCTTCTTTCAGAACTACGTACACCCCTTGCCTCTGGTTTCTGCATTGCTCCAATCAAAATGTTAACATTTTGTCATTCTACACTTCCTTTGTAGGGAAGGGAATGTTATAATTACAACAGTAGACCCCTTGGACTTTTGATCTTATATTTATGTTTCAAAGGCATCTTGGGCAGCCTTCATCTATCAGTTTCAAGAAATAGGTAGAGCTACCTGTACTAATGTTATTGCTATTGACAGAATCATTTATCACCTTTTTATTGCTGGCTCTGTCACTGAAGGTGACTAGTTTAACCCCAATTTACAATACGCAGTTAACTGCACCTTAGGTAACAAGCCTAAGCTAAGGCTTGTTAAAAAATAAAAAAAGAAAATACTCCAAGGCCTAATACAAAAAATTGAATGAGCATGCATGCATTATATCTAAGTAGATCAATTTTTCTCTGTCTCCATAAGCGCAAACGTGTGTGTCTGTGTGTGTGTCCCATGGTAGACTGGCATACTATCCTGGAATAGTTTTGCTGTCTTTTCCAGACAGTCTCTAGTTTCCCCTGCAACCCTGACCTGGATAACTCGGGTATCTGTAAATGAATGGCACAACTCATTATATAGCCCTTTTAATGGACAGATTGAACTGTTGCTGTTTTCTTCGTTCTTTTTTTCATCATGGATTGAATCCACATATTAATAAAGATGCTCGCACAAGCTTGTTTCACTGATGGTCAATTATAGTAAGTACATAAAGTTACTGGTTACTTTCTGAAGCAAGTGTAAGTAAGAAGTCCATCAATTTAGGCATAACCTCTTTATCATATTTAATAATTCAAAATTATGCAGTTTTTTTTGCAAACATTGTGTAGTAGTTTTTGCATTTTATTTCATTGATAAGGATAACGTAAAATTTTTCTTAAAGCTGAAAACGTCTGTCATGACATCATGAAAAAGAAAAAAATGAACCCACAATGTCTCACTACCTAGTAAATTATTTCCATGATAAATGTTTAATAAGGAATCTCTTACTTCCTAGAAAAACAAGTTATCAACTAGGTCTTGCAGGTGGAATAACTTACTTTGGGAATTACCACATGTGGTGAGGGAGTTGGAAAACACCAAATAAGTAAGACTCTGCTCTTCTACAGAAGCATTTTTTTGGTTAACTCATAATGCTTTTCAGGTTTATGAAAAACATTGTCCAATACCTACATTACATAAGTATAGAGAAAAAAAGTGTGCTGCACTCTAATAAACCATGACAGCTCTACCCAGCACTGGGAGCTCTCTTCAAGACAGACTGCATTGTGCTTTAAACTTTTATCAGCCACACAAAACTATGCATAATTCATCATTTAAAGGAAAAAGCTGTCAACTAATTGACCTAAACCTAAGAAAACAAGAAGGCAGCTCTTGAAGCTCCAGCAGTTACAACCAAAGCACCAGCAGCTTTCTCCTTAACCAGCAATGCTTGAAGCTTGTATGACATTGTTTACACCTCTTGAGTTTATTATTGACATGTTAAAAATTCTGCCACTCGCAGTGACTGTTTGAGAAAGCTCTGCACCTTTTAACAACCCCACAGAGTTATGTATCACTCCTCCTTTAAAATAAATGGTAAACTGTCACTAAATTGACTTCTTCCTAGCACAAGCACAAACATTTTAAGCATGATTCAGAATGGCTACCATAAGGTGTACATCATGTACACCTTGCAGCAACAACTTCTAATTTAGAGACAGCTGTACTATATTGCTGCAACACAAAGATGTACGGCACAGCAGTGGGCTGCCTTTGCAGCCATGCTAAATGCTGATGAGGCTTTCCAGGGGAAAGGCATATGCTAATTAACCATGTGCTCTCTCTTAGAACTGCCTGATGGAAGGTATTTATGCAGCCAAGCGATGCAGACAGGTCCTTGGCTGTGAAACATAGCATGGCTGCTCCTGGCTCCCATTTCTAATGAACACCACAACTAAAAGGCCATGTTCATTTACCATTGTAGAGGTAAGTGCTGAAGAGTTTAGTGGTCAGGTAGTGTTATATGTAAGTGTGAGTATGTGTGTGTATTTGAGGGGCTGCATGTGTGAGTGTATGTGTGTGTTTGTGTCTCAATAGGAGATCGTAGTAATGGGGATAATGAGGGGCTAGGTTGGGGGGGTGTGGGCTGCTTGAGGGGGCTGTCATACTTCCACACACCCCTAGACTAACAAGCAAAGCATGCAACATTAGGATGGGGAGAACCACTGGTCACTAAGGATAAATCTAAAGATGTTGGTCAGGGAGAACACTAGCCAAAGGGGTTAACCTTTATCATTTTGCTTTAATGGCACTTACATAACAGGATCATCGGAAACAACTAGAACCAGAGAAATCTTTTGCATCTCATGCCTTGATGGCACTTAGAAATAACAGGACTGAGGAAAACCACTAGACACCAGGAGTAAAATTCTAGAGTTTTTGCCGAAAAGACACTTAAACATAATGGGATTGGGGAGATCAATTAGACATAGGTTCATAGGTTCATAGGTTCATACTAGGCTATCTGCCCTAGGGCATTTATAAGCCTAACCAGAATGTGTTTGGCTTTCGCCACCCATTTTAAATTTATTTTGCTATGCCCTTTTTCGAGGTTAGTATACTGTGCCTCTAACAGTGACACAGAAGTGATACCCGGGGTAAACCTACAATCTCCCATCCACTCATCAAGATTCCTCTTGAAGAGAGTCAATGAGGGACTCTGCCTAAGCTGGACTGGGATTTTATTCCAGAGTGAAGGGAGCCTCTAGGTTATGACTCTGTCCCTCCAGCATGTCCTATTTATTTCAGTGCTGAGGTTCAAGTCTCTCGAGCGCGTAGCTCGATGGGATTTGGATTTTCTGAGGTGCAGCATGTCCATTAAGAGACTGAAGACATGGGTCTGAAGAAGGGACACTAGACACCAGGGATGCTTTAATTAAAAAAAAAAACATGGTGCAGGGAATCACCCTGTACCCTACCATCTTAACCCATATTAGTATCTGCACCACTTCTACACACCAGAGGTATAATGTAAAATAGAATAAGACTTTTAAAAAATACATAACTTGCAAATGAGAGTGGAGATAGGCTACAAACTCTGCACCCTTGCTACAAGAAGCATCAGCATTAACTGGCTGAGCTAACTCAGAAGTTAGTGTAGCAGGGTTTTTTTGTAATATATAATGAGGATCTCTGGTTTTATTCAGTGCCTGCAGTAGTTCATGACTTACAAGGGAAAGGGACAGAGAACATTAGGCATACCTCTCAACCTCATAGTGCAAGAAATCAATACAAAGCTACAGTTAACAGTAGCACAAAATCAAGAGCGATTTTTTTTAGTATTTCTCCTACAAACTTCACTAGTATAACAGCATTTCCACTACCATAGATTTACTGAAGGTTATGAAGTGTGGAATTCTAATGTCTTGCATTAATGAATGACTATAATAATCTGTGATTTACAAGAGCAAGGAAAATGAGACCATCAATGTTCTAACAGCACAGGGACAGGTATGTGGTGTGCCTATATGTTTGAATGTGTATATTATGTGAGGGAGAGTGAATGGAGGGTGCCTTTGCTAACACGATGCATTGCCTCCAACTAACTACCACAGGAAAGTGCTGCTGTCCGCTTCTGGTATATAATGGTGATTCAGAGACATGCAAATTAGCCAGTAATGAGATCTTTCCTCATTGCAGTTAATTGTGTCTGAATTGCAAAGTGTCACATCGTGGAAACAGGGGCATTTTACCACCAACCTTAACATGAGCAGTGGGGTTGTTTTTGAATCCCCAAGTTTGTTTGAATGCATTGTGTTTCTCATTGCTTTACTGCTTTCCAGGATTGCATTTTTCTTTTTAATGCATGGATTTTGCAAGTAAAAGAAATATAGGAAATGTGGGTTTGTATGCAACTGTGGTTTCAACATAGTCTGTTAGAGCTCTTCTTGTAATTCAAAAACATGCATTAATTGTTGAATTAGAAAATATAAAAGTAATTCATAAAGGATTCATTCATTCTCATTTCAAATAAGTGCCACTGTTTTTTTTTTCCACAGGATGTTAAAGAAAGAGTGCTGCCACCCTGTTTGGTACAGTCTCCAGCATCTCTCTTTTTTCCTGAGCCTTTTCTACCTAAAGAGAGACCCAAAGAGAGAGGACCTACAGATCTGAAAGAAGCTTCAGGTCTTGCAGTACCAAAGTCTCCAATACAGTCTCAACCCACTGCCTCATCAGAAACAGTTTCCCCTCATTCACCTGTCAAATCGCAGCCAACAGCATCTCCAGTATCATCATCTTGCACTTATGTGGCCTCCTTTCCTATCTGCTCACAGCCGTTAGCAGATGTACCTGCTCATGTTTCTGCAGAGCCTAGTGAACAGTCACCACCTGTTTCTGTCAAAACATCTACACCTTTGGTCACACCCATTGCATCTAGTCAAAATGTAGAAAATAGAAAACCCATCAGTCCAACAGCAGAGGAAACAAGTAAAAGAGTAGACTTAATAGAGGAATTCTGGGCAAAAAGTGCTGAAATTAGGAAGAGTCTTGGGTTA
Source organism: Protopterus annectens (assembly GCF_019279795.1). Taxonomy (NCBI): domain Eukaryota; kingdom Metazoa; phylum Chordata; order Ceratodontiformes; family Protopteridae; genus Protopterus; species Protopterus annectens. The sequence goes on from NC_056745.1 coordinate 699,865,880, forward strand.
AGCCCTGTTGAAAGGAATAGAAGCACAGAATTCAATTTCCCAGCGTATAGCCCTGAATCATTATCTCCAGGGTTTCCTAGCTCAGGCATTATGCAACAAGAGCAGAAGCTATATTCTAGCAAGTCTCATCCTAGTTTGAAACTGTTGACTGTCTCAGCAAATGAGCATCAGGAACTTACCCCTATATCTCAGGAATCCCTTTTTGATAAAGAAGCCAAACGTTCTAATGGAGAGAAGAAGGATTTGACTAGTAGCTCTGGTCTAGGACTCAATGGAAGCTGTTCCATTACAAGAACTACTGCCAGTGAAAGCTTTAATACTTCAGATTCTACAATGTTGACTCCACCATCAAGCCCCCCTCCACCCCCACCAGAAAATGAGAAGCCAGCTACTTTACAAAGAAAGAAGCACCAACCTCCTTTGCAAAATACACCCCCACCTGTTTTAGGCTCACCCGTGCCTAAAACTACAACTACATTAAAAGATCTAAGCAAAACAGAAAAAGAAGAAATACGGAAGTCTTTTGCAGAAAGTGTGGATGAAATTCCTTTTGCTGATGATGTTGAAGACACATATGATGACCGGACACCAGACACAAGCCTCCATGAAAAATTTTTTACTCCACCTACGTGTAGAACAGAACAGCAGAAGGATCTTTATCTACCACTGAAACAGGAAAATGGAAAACCCAATTCCAAGGAAGACCCAGCTCAAAAAAGAAAACTCTTGCCTGCAATATCTCCTGAAGCCAAGGAAGTTGCAGAAGAAAGGATAAGAGCAAGAGAGAAGTCCGTGAAGAGCCAAGCTCTGCGAGATGCTATGGCAAAACAGCTGTCTAACATGAAAAAACTGGAGGCTAGCAGAGCAGTGCCTGTTGCTGCTCCTTGCAGTAAACCTTCAGATATGCAGTCAACAGACAAAAAGATACCAGATCTAGTTGTGGAACCCGCCAAACCTCCAATCATTAAACCGACAGTTGTTCCAACTTTGAAAGATGTAACTGCAGAAAAGCTTTTGTTCCCACCTTTAGATCATAGCTTGGAGAGTTCTTCCTTAGAGGGTTCCTCAGTGAAAAGTAAAAAGAGATCTTCACTGTTTTCTCCCCGTAAAAAAGAAAAGAAGTCAAAAAATGAGAGCAAATATGCTACTGCAGATGATGTGACAAAGTCCAGATCCCTTTGGAAATCTGTTTTTATGGGGTACAAAAAAGACAAAAAAAAAAGAGATGATAAATATTCTCCTAGTACACCATCCAGTGCCACAACAGTAGATTCAGGAAAAAAAGAGGCTTCACCTCCAATCAGACTGGCAGGTAGTTAAGCAATCTTTAATATTCATTTATTTATCTTTATAATTTTCTTTTATTTTCTGAAACAGGTCGCATTTATATACACAACTGTACTACAAGTATGCACAACAGAAATGTAGTATTGTAGCTGGTTCTGGTGTAATGTGCACTGAGAAAGTATAATTGGAATGGATTACACATTCTGGCTGATTACTGAACCTTGGTTAAGATGCATTTTACAGGTGTCTGTAGTTGGTATGCATACTTACAACACATTGTTAACATACTGCCCCAGCCTTTTATATGCATTTCTGACATGAAGTTGAGTCTCTTAAGCATGGAGTGAGCACAGGAACTTTCTACATACCATTTTTGAGTTTATTTAAATTTGCAAAGAAGTTAGTAGAAGGCTCACTTATGATGTTCTTCATATTTCACTGTTGCAGTCATCACATTTGGGTTATCCCTGCTAGGGTAACCCCTCAGCCGGCCAGAATACCAGAGACTTAGTATTTCTGCGTTGGTTGCTGTCGCTTGAGGACTGAAGTCAGGTCGTCAGTAGTATAAAGTAAGGCAGCCAGCACCATTACATCAGTCTTTCTTGCCATGGAGCCTGAAGCAGAAGCAGTTTGCACGAGTGCCGGTCAGCCACTACATGAGTATTCATCTCCGAATTGAAGTTGAAGTCTTCTAAAGCTAAGTACCCCATTGGGAATCCTTTTTTCTTGCACTAACTGATGTCAGAAAAAGTTAATAATTGTCTTGCCTGTGGAAAGCAAATACCACACTGAGACTTCCACTCTTACTGCATCACTTGTTTAGGCCCAGACCACGACGTCCCCATTGTCACTTCTGTGCTTTGTTCAACGTCAGAACTATCCATTGTCGGGCCCTTATTGTAGCCAGATATTTTCGTTTGCAGTCCTCGAATTTCGATATGGCTTTGGTAAGCCATCCAACAGCAGATCTTCCGAAAAAACATAAAGATAAAGACAGAGACAGACCGCACAGGTCCAAACCTACCGATGACGCTTCCGTTAAGCTAGTTGTCAGTCCTCTGGTACTCAGTGAGACACTTTCGCAGCCCCTGATGCCTGCTTCAGTTGATTCACAGCCTGCTACCGAGACCCTTTCGGAGTCTGGTATGTTGCAAAACTCTTCTTCAGCAAAGCATCCTGCTGTTGTCTCTACCTTGGATGGGTCTGGAGCTGCTGTGCAGGCACCGGCTTCCGAGGAAGTCCTTTGCACTGCCAAATCTTGACACAAACCAACGTCTTCTTTCGTGACTACCGTTCTTTCAAAATCGACCGACTTTCTTAGGCCCAGATGTTCAAACCACACCCAAGAAACCAATGACCCATTCTCAGGCGCCCCCCAGTCCTGGAATGTTGTGGAGGATGTTTTCCTTGAATCCAGCTTGACTCCTGATGCCCTACCTCCTGCTCCCAGAAAACCAGACAGGTACTATAGAGTCCCTGACACACACAAATATCTTTTTAAAAATCCAACAGCTGACCCTGAGGTAATTTCTCAAGGGCCAAAAGGGATTAAAGTAACCTATGCTAAGAATCCCACCCCCTCAGACAAGGATTCCTGAGTATTGGACAGATGGGGTAAAAAAGTATACACCTCAGCTATGCTTGCTATCAGGGCACTAAATTGTTAGCTCCATATGCTAAAGTTTCAGCAACATACCTTGGAACTCCTTAAAAAATGTCTTCCTTTCTTGCTTGGGCAGAATCTAAAGATTTAATGCATTCTGCAAGTCAAGTAACTAAGCACACTTTGCACTGTGGTTTTGATGCCATAGAAGCTTCTTGCATGGCAGTAGTCACTGGATCTGTCATTAGAAGAAATGCATGGCTTAAGGAACAACCCCTGCCAGATCATGTCAAATCTAAATTGTTGGATGCCCCCTTGCACAAAGATAACTTATTTGGCACTAAGGCAGAAGAGATCTTAAAAAAGATGGAAGAAAAAGCAAAATCTATGCAAACAGCTAAGGATTTCATAAAGTTTCAGCCCCCTAGGTTCAGCAGGCATTTTCCCTCCAAGCACTGGTCCTTTCCTGCTCCGAGTAAACTGACCCAGCCTAGGCCACGTGGAAACAGACCCCCCCAAACAGCAGCCCTAGGGAATGCAGAGATCTAAGCAGTAGACTACCTTCAGTTTAAAACCAGGGGGTTCTAAGCCACCCCCTTATGCTAAGAACTCACAGTGACTCACCTCCTCCACCCCCCCCCCCTCTGCCCACCTTCACTTTCCCCCAGGAGGAAAACTCTGCTTTCACTCAAGCACCTGGGCCACCATTACGAAGGACCACTGTGTTCTGAACATTGTGTCTCAGGGATACAGATTCTCCTTCCACACCCTTCCAACCCCAAAAGGGTTCCCAGATCTACCACCAAATCAGTGGGCAGAGGCTCAAAAGCATATCCTTTCCCTGCTCTCTATGAGGGCAGTAGAACACGTTCCTGCAGAACAGATAGGCCAAGGCTTCTACTCCAGATTTTCTCTGGTGCCCAGAAAAGAGGGCAGCTGGTGCCCCATCCTCAGTCTATCCATTCTAAACACCTTCCTGGTGATCCCAAAATTCAAAATGCTCACCCTCCAGCAGCTGCTACCTATGTTCTCCAAGGACGCTTGGGTAGCCACCCTAGATCTAAAAGAGGCCTACCCCCACATTCCTATCAGGGAATCATACAGGAAATATCTCTGCTTCAGGGCAGGATCTCAACACTTTCAGTTCTCTGCAGTTCCCTTTGGCGTATCTACTGCTCCCAGAGTTTTCACAAAATGTCTGGCTCCGGCCATTGCCTTTTGCAGACAAAGAAATATTCAAATTTAACCATACTTAGACAACTGCCTTATTCAGGCAGACAGCCAGGAAAAGATGCTCAAGCACCTGGCCTTTGTAAAGACCCTACTAACCTCCCTATGGTACACAGTCAACAAAAATAAATCCAAACAGGTGCCCACCCAAAGGATAATCTTCCTGGGAGCAAGTCTGGACACAGCATCCCAGATGGCATACCTTACACCAGAGTAACAACTTTTCCTGACAGCTTACTTCTCTCAACTAACCACCAGGCCCGAGCTATCTGCAAGGAAGATTCTGGAAGCTCTGGGGTTCATGGCATCCTGCATACTACTCATTTCATATGCCAGATTGCACATGAGGAAACTTCAGTGGTACCCAAAGAGCCTTTGGTGTCAACACTCTCAAGACCTGGAAACTCTTCTACCTTTAATTCCTTGCCTCGGAAAGGAATTTCTTTGGTGGACAACAGTATGATCCCACAAAAAAGGACTGCCCTCCTCCCCACCCCCCACCACCCAGACCCTCACACAATGCGTCAGATGGCAGGTGCATACAGGGCCAATGGAGCTGACAGCAAATCCCTCTGCACATCATTCAAAAGAGATGATGGCTGTGCAACCCACCTTGATAGCCTTCAAACCCCTTCTCTTTCCAGGGATTCTTTTGATCAAAACAGACAACACCACTGTCACGTGGTACATCAACAAGCAGGGAGGGACTCACTCCTACCCTTTATGCAGGCTGGCCATGACCCTTTGGCTCACAGCCTCTTCCATGCAACTACACCTGTTAGCACAATTCCTACAAGGCTCTCTCAACTCACTGGTAGACCAATTAAGCCAAAAGCTTCTGGACCGACATGAGTGCCAGCTCAACAGAAGTACCTTCACCCTAATAACTCAGAAATGGGGAACCCCGAAGGTCGACCTCTTTGCCTCCCACACCAACCATCAGCTCAGAAAATTCTGCACCAGGGAGCATCAGTGCATGGCTTGGAAAGTGGATGCCCTGTCCTTCCCCTGGGTCACTCTATCGGTCTATGCCTTTCCTCCACTTCCTCTCATCCCCAAGGACCATTCTTATAGCTCTAGACTGGCCCTGACAACATTGGTACCCCTTGCTGTGCAGCCTGTCCCTGCTGCCTCCATGGCATCCTCCTCAGGTTCCAAACCTCCTGACCTAGAGGGAAGAGAAATTCATGCATCCCCAATTGCAGACACTCAGTTTGGCAGCTTGACTTATTCCCTAACCCCGAACCAATTTGCTATCCTCAGTAAACAGGTTCTGGATGTTATCCATGAGGCCAGACGTCCTAGCACCAGAAAGTCTTATGCAGATAAATGGAAAAGGTTCTGCACCTGGATCCAGGCTAAGGGAGCCAATACGGCACAATCCTCCATTCCTCTCATCCTGGATTACTTAGCTGACCTTCTACACAATGGTCTCTCTTTCTCCTGTATAAAAATTCATGCCTCTGCTATTGCTGCTCATTTTCCCACTGAGCAGCCCCTTTTCCTCACACCCTTTGATCAAACATTTCCTCAGAAGGGCCAGCAACTTGAGGCCCCCCAGAAGGGCACCAACACCAGCTTGGGACCTTAACTTTGTCTTGGAAAAGCTCACCCTACCCCCCTTTCGAACCAGCTTCTTCTGCAGAGCTAAAATGTCTCTCCTGGAAGACAGCATTCCTTCTGGCCGTCACTTCAGCCAGAAGAGTCTTTGAGCTGCAAGCACTCCTGACTGTGGAACCCTTCATCATCTTCCATAAAGACAGGGTATCCGTCAGAACTAACCCATCATTCATGCCCAAGGCAGTGTCTAGTGTGGCTCTCAACCGATCCATTCATTTTCCCACCTTCTTTCCTAATCCCCAGAACAAGGGGGAAAGGATTCTTCAATCTCTAGATGTGCACAGACAGCTCAGATTCCACCGGGACAGGACTAAATCCTTCAGAAAGTCTGATCAGTTGCCGGTTAGCCTTGCTACAGGGCCAGAAGGCAAAGCAAAGCCATCTCCAAGCAAACCATTTCCAAATGGATAGCACACTGCATCCATTTCCACTACAAACAGCATGGAAAGCCTCCCCCCAAGGGGGTCAGGACACACTACACCAGAGCAGCCTCCACCTCTGCAGCTTTCGTCAGTGGAGTCCCCACCAGGGTCATCCTGGAGGCTGCCACCTGGACATTTGTTCACACTTTTACCAAGCATTACCACCTGCCTTTCTTCTCCAAATCCAGGGCAGGGTTTGCCTCTGCAGATTTACAGGGCATCCTAGCCAGCCCCTAGTTTTCTTGACTGCCTTCACCCATTTTTTCAGCTTTGGGAATCTACCCAAATGTGATGACTGCAACAGTGAAAGACGAAGAACATAGTACAGTTGTGCAGACTTACCCTAAATGTAGATGTTCAAGTGCATTCACTGTTGCAGTCCTGGTTTCCCTCCCTCCATCCCCCTTATTCTCTTTCTCCTTTTATTACCATTCTTCCTTGTTGTTCTCCTTACAAGGGACATATTGGTATTTATTTTCCACTGGTGGGGTTCTTCCACCAGAACCTGGCCTCCTACCTTGGGGGCTCCTGACAGGTTAGGGCAAGAATAGCTGATGTAATGGCGTTGGCTGCCTTACTTTATACTACTGACAACCTGATGTCAGTCCTCAAGCGACAGCAACCGAAGCAAAAATACTAAGTCTCTGGTATTTGGGCTGGCCGAGGACTACCCTGGCAAGGATAACCCAAATGTGATGACTGCAGCAGTAAATACACTCAAACATCTACATTTATGGTAAGTGTACACAACTGTACTTTTCTTGCATTTGTAAACAGGCATTAATTAAATGTTCCATATTGTATCTCTCCTATTCACATCTCTGTGTTCATTGTCTGCTTATACTGTTGTCAGCACTTTCTGGCACCAGTGTAAAGTATTAATTCATTTTTTTCTAGCTGCAGACATTTTATTATCCCATAAGTCAAGAAACTTGCTTTATGATCTAATGCATAGACCTGTTATTGATTGCCTTGGTGACCCATCATTGTCAACAGTGGGTGAGATGCCATATAAGCTGCCACTCATTTCTGTTATAAGCTACGTATAATCAAGTACCTGAAACAGAATGCAGGTAGAACATTTTTTTTAAACTGCCTGCCACCTAGGTAAGCCCACTGCTCTTAGGGTGTGTTTCTATTTGTTTTGTTCTTCTCAAAACCAGCAAATCCATAGCCCCACACCTTACCCAACATCTGCAGACACCTGGTGGCCTTTATTTATTAAAGCTATGGAGATTTGCTGATGCTCCTTATGCCCTCCTGTGTTGATGAGCAGGCTCTGTGCATTGCTTACCCTCCCAGTCCCAGTGTGGTTGCACTAACTTTAACACTCAGTTTACTTAGCTAGAGAGTGATGCAGTACTTAAATTGCCCCCCCCCTCCATCCAGGTCCTCCAGTTCCTGGGTCGCTAATCATTCCTGGGTCATTTAATGCATATTCAGGGCTCCATCCATCAGGCATACAGCCAAGCACCAATGCAAGGGAATTGTCTGATTCAGTGACTTGTTTAGAGTCACACAGTTTGCAAGCAGAGATTGGAAGTGGAGTTTGGGAGAATCAAAGCCAGAACTTAAGGCTGAAGCTCATTAACAGTGTCTATGACCTTTGATCATAAGCTGAACTACACAGATGGCTGATATAATATGGGTGGAGCCAAGTACCATAATTATAATTTCAGTGGTGGACACATGCTTACTTAACATAATGAGCTCCATAGTCACTCTGTTTTGGGGAAGAGGGATAAACTCTTCAAAGCTTTATTGTAGGCTGTCTATGCTGATTGTACAGCTCACCTTTGTGACAAATGAATGAATTCATACCAGTTAATATGACAACAGATAAAGTAGCATAGGGTGGATTCTGCCACATAAAAATATTGTGCCACAGGACTATGCATGCCATCCTTTATTATACTTCAACAATGTTATTTAAGTCTAATATGATTTATTTTTGTTTGTTTTATCTACATAGGCTTTGCCACAGTGGCAAAGGAGAGCATAAATTATATTAGTTGAGCCAGAAGTAATGTAAGAAGACAAAGTAAGAATTCTGCCATTAATTGGGATTTTACTTTTAGTGTCAAACTGCCTGCATGCACGGCACTGTCCATGTGGAAAATCACCTGGTTATCTGTTATTACTTATGTTAACAGTTTTGAGACAGACACTAAGTCTGCATTAAAAGACAAGGAAATGTTGTGTTTATTTTATTATATAATGCATGTTTTCTCAATAGTTTAAACATTATTTTAGTCTGAAGCATTCAGTGGGTTAATTGTTGGAACTGGATTGTTTGGTCCTGTCACTACCGAAGACTGTGAGGCAAACCACCAGAGTTTTATCTGCAAATGAAGTTATTTCTGTAGCTATACTGTTATTTTATGTATTACATGAGGATACACTTTCCATGCAAAAGTTAGTTGACGTCTCTCTACCAGAGTCCCGCACTTTTGTTGAGGACACTGTGTGGGTAGAGATAATAGAGTGTATTGGGGCTAATGTGTCTCAAGAGTTGTTTTTGTTAAATGGTATAAACAAAGTACATCAGTCGGCGATGTGGTCAATAAAACTGGTAAACATGATAGCATACTGAATTCTCAATAGAAGCAAAAAGTTACTGTGATGTCAAATGGTAAGCAACTGTTGTAGGTGGAAATAGAAGTGCGTTTATTGTGGAAGAGAGGTTTGTGCAACAATTTCAGTTACTTCTAATAGAGGGGGCACACATGGATAGGCATTGTTCTGTTAACAATTGTACAGCCACTGGAGATACCATTTGCTGATGTGGACTTACTAGTATATTTCTTCAGAAAAAATGTATGCTTAAAAGTTGAGGTTGCTTTGATTCATAGGTTCGTAGGAGGGAACTAGGCTAGTGTCCCTAGAGCCTTTACAAGCCTAGCCATGTTAATCACAAGTATCCCCATTTGTTCTTTTTTGGGTAGTCTGCAGAATGATTTTATGAACAGAGTGGACCACCCCAGGGGCGAATTTGCGGTCTCCCATCCAATTGTCTAGATTGCATTTGAATAGGGTCAGTGAGGAGCTCTGTTTTATGTGAATAGGAAGTCTATTCCAGAGAAACCGTAGTCTCTGGGAGACATAATCTGTCTCTCCAGCATGATCTGTTCGTCTCACAAGCTAGGTTGAGATCCCTAAGAGTGAGTGACTCTTGAGCCATTTGACCTGTGGATGTGCAGCATTTGCTTTAGGGCAGGGTTGGAGATTGCCCTATAAGCCAGGCACAAGTCACCTGTCAGCAGCCTATAAGATACAGAGTAAAGTGACATGGCTTGTCCACGTAGGTCATCGTTTTGAATCTGTGTATTTTCTTAGTGAGAAACCTCTGGGGACTCTCCAGCAACAGCAGGTGTCTGGTGAACTACATGCAAAAGGGTGCATTATACTCTATTAGTGGTCTGATGAGGATCGAGTACAGTGGAGTTGTAACATCCCTTGACCTGGATGTTATGCCCTTGCCTATGAGGTGCGCTAAGTAGAAGCTTTCCTTACCACTGTGGAAACTTGGTGGTCAAAGTTTGGATTGCTATCAACCTGTGTTCCCAAGTCTTGCACCACTAGGTTGGAACTTAGGGTGGTGCTGTCAATATTGTAATTTGTAGGGAATTCCATTTTGCTAAAGGGAATAATAATGCATTTTTTTGCATTTAGTTTTAGACCGTGGCTTTGGGACCAATCATTTGTTTGTGTTAGCCCTTCTTGTAATATGTTGACGTCATTGGGGGTACTCAATGATTGCTCCCAGTTTGCAATCATCAGCAAACCTGGTGAGTCAAAGGCCATCAACTTTGGCCTGGACTTCAAAGATATAGATGCCAAACAGTAAGGGGCCCAGCACAGACCCCTGTTGTACTCCACTGGTGATGGGTCAACTAACAGAGATGGAGTCACCAATTCTGATGGACTCTGTTCTGTTGGTGAGCCATTTGGCTTCCCATCTAGTAACGTGAGGGTTTATTCCTATCTGGGAAAGTTTCTCAATGATGCCAGAGTGGGGAATTGTGTCGAAAGCCTTGGCAAGGTCAAGATAGGCTGTGTGCACTGTGTGCACTGTCTCACCTTCGTCTATGACTTTGATAAGATTTTCAAAAAGGTGCACCAGATTTAGTAAGTATTATCTGATCTTAACAAAGACAAAATGGGTTGGGGGCCAGCATTTGGAGGTCATCTATATCCCTGTTGATAAGGTCCATGATAATTCTTTCCATGGCCTTGCAGATGAGGCTGGTTAGACATATGAGTTTGTAGTTCCCAGGGTCATTTGATGGCCCCCATTTGTGCAGGGGGAGTACTGTTGCTGTTCTCCATTCTGTAGGAATATAGCAAGTTCTCAAGCTATGATTAAAGATAACGCCAAGTGGATCCGGTAGGTCTTGTTCTAGACTGTTTAGTAAATGACCTTAAATATTATCTGGTCCCATTTCATCTGTTTTTTTGGCCCTGGCAAGTGCAGAGATGACCTGTTCTCTAGTGATACTAGTTAGAGGGCTCGTGTTTGGTATGCTTTGGGATATGCTAGGTGGCATGGGGGGGGGGGTGAAGTTTGCGCTGAATCTTTCAGCTAGCAGGTTGGCAATATTTTCCAGTGTAGTATGAGCGATCCCATCTACAACCACTTCAGCACATATTTGGGCATTCCCTTTTAGACTTCGGAAGTAGTTAAAAAATGCCTTATGATTATCCTTGGCTAGGGATTCAATTTTAGTTTCGTAATTTACTTTAGAAGACTTTACAAGATTTCTGATTTTCCTGTTTAAGCTTAGGAGGAAACTCTTCCTCTGCAGTGTGATATCTGTCTTGCTTTTGAACAACAGTTTCTTTCTCTTGTTATATAATATGTTTATACTTGAAATCCACAGTGGTTTGTTTTTATGGGAAGACCTGGTTTTGATCCGGTCAGGTACAGCAGAGTTTATGCAGTCACTTAAGTGTTTGTACAGGGCATTTGGGTGCACTTTTGCATAGTGCTCATTGGTATCTGTGATTGTGGTGGTATGAAGGTTTTTATACCATCGCTTAGTATTCTGTAGTTAGCTTTGGTGATTTTTTTTTTAATATAATTTTTGTTCCTGTGAGGGTGTCAGTTCCAGTAGTTACTTCAAACAAGACTGAATTTTGGTCTGACCAAAACAGGGAGAGCATCACACATGGTGAAGTACAGTGACCCCCCCCCCATGTTGGTGAGTACTATGTCCAAAACATTAGAGACCCTAGTGGGGGTGCAGACTATCTGTTCCAGAGCATTTGTGTTAACAAAGTCCAGGAACCTCTGGGTAAGTGTTTTTGCTTGCATATGTCCCCCAGTCTATGGAAAGATAGTTGAAATCTCCCATGACTAAGGTGTTGGGCTGTATGACGAGGGATTCCAGTAAATCGAGGTGGGCAATGTGCTTATATTGGTTCTTGTTGGGGTAGCTATAGCTAGCAATGATGTGGTATGGTACTTTCCCAATAGTTAATTGGACATGGAGTAGTTCGAGAAGTCATGTTGTTTGTCCAGTTTCTAAACTGTATTTGGTTTTAATGAAGATGGATACAGCTCTACCCTTGGTTCCTTCATACTAATTTTGAGGTCTGAACATGTGGAAGGCATTGTAGCCTTGCACACTGGGATGCTGTCAGTGGCCTTGAACCATGTCTCGGTAACTGCACAGATGTCAGCATCCTCCGAGGTGAGGAGTACTTCCAGGGAGTGCAGTTTCATGTTTAAACTCCTAGTATTAAGCAGCCTGACTCTGAGTTTGTCTCGATTAGATTTTGTTAATTTGGAAAATTTGTTGTTTTGACATTGCCTAAAAAAGGCACTGTGAGGGAGGCAAGGGTCTTTGCCAGTATCTGAAAGCTTAGGTGGGGATGGGTGCAGACCATCTCTAACAAAGCAGCCAGCTCTGTCTTCCATATCCTCCCAGGCTAACAGATACTGGATCCCACTGGACTGACACCAGAAGCTGAGCCAATTGTTGAAGTCAGGAATTTTTTGTTTATATTATGGCATCATCCTGGATGAGGGTAGATACTGCTTAGGGCTAGGGACATACCTGTCTGGGACACATAAGCAGAGAATCCCATTATGTCTCTCTTCATGTAGAAGTATGTCTCAAGTCATTCACTCCAACGTGGACTATGACAGAGTCATAACGGTACTTGCTGTTGAGTGACTAGAGTGCATGCATGATTTGTTAGATCCTGGCACCTGATAGGCAGCTGACCATGACCTTTTCCTTTTCTAGTCTGGTAAGGTGGACATCTGTGGGTCTCACTATGGAGTCACCTGTGACCAAGATATTTGATGTGTTTTTCCTTAGGGGCTTATTTGTTGAGACATGGATGCGTGTGTTTATTTGTGTAGTGGTTTCTTTATGCTTAGTAGTATGTGTGGGTTGTATGTGTATGGGAAGTCTCTGTTCTTTTCGCAGACTTTTAGTGAGTACCTCCGAGTGTGTGGGTTTATGTGTCGTGACCTTATTTTTTGTGAAAGGTGAGGTTTGCATGAAAGGTGAAGTGTGTGTGCCGACAACCTGTTTGATTTCTAGTTTGTTTTTACGTGAGAGAATTTATCCCAATTCCACAGTGTATTTGCATCTCACACATAGTGTGTTAGTTTGCTTTAGGAGTAAATGGTTGTCGGTTTACATGAAGCAATTGTTACATTGCCTCAAGATGACCATATCAATTAAGCTGGCAGGAAAAATGATGGAAAACTGCCCGTCCATTGTGGCAGGATTTTTCTGAATGTGGTATTTGGGAAAGAAGTGATCTAGCTGGACTTAGTCACAAACAGCAAAAATGAAGCAGCAATTCAATTAAATGCAGTTAGCAAAGTGCATTGCTGGGTTAAATATACTTATTTTTCACATTTTTCAGTGGATGCCTTGCATTTCAGTGCAGATGCACTGCAGACCTCCAGCTAAAGTTGTCAAACATTGAACAGCTCCAGTAAACTGAGCACAAACCCACGCAAAAGTGAGGTTTATAGACAGGCAAACTAAAACAGTTTTAAAACAACTACCAAGGGGAAAGCCCCAAACTGAGCATTTCTCCAGCAATCCCCAACTCAGATGGGTCCTCAGCTGCACACTTCCACCTCAAGGGTGCAGGAAGACCATTTTAATGTAAGATTCCTGGTCTAAGAGCACAGTGATAGCAAACAGTCTAGATTCAGCAGGTTTCAATCTAGCCTATGCAATAAAAGCAAGGAAACACAATTTCTAGATGGGAAGGAGTAAGGGAGAGTCACTTAAAGGTCAAAGTGAGAATATTTAGTAGTATACTATTAGATGGCCTGCAGTGGTACCACCCTCTGCACAAACTGGCAACTCTTTGAGCAGCTGTGAACAGTGAGCACTATGGAGAAAGTTTCCTATAGAGGGTTTCAAACTGGAGACCTTTTCTTATATGCGATCAGGGGGAATCACCAGTCAAAGTCTTGCAGTCATAGGTGTCCAAGCTGGGCTCAAGGAAGCTCTGAATAAATGAGCACAGTCACACAAAAATGTAATTCTTTTATACGAGCAGGATGAAAGACTTCTATAAAGTTAAACCCTTAGGCCAATCAGGTAAAGCTATCAACCAGTAGTTCCCACCTTGGATAGGTTGAATTTAGCTCTCTGCTCCCAACAGAGTACAAAATAACCATTCCAGTCTAAAACAAACTGGCTTTGAGCTCAAGTGCAGTAACAAATGCTTTACAACAGAAGTAAAAACTCCTTCAGTATCAGCAATCCTTAGAACTAAGTTTACTAATCCTAAGAAATGTTCACAACACACAAAATCTTTACAAAACTTAGAAATGTTTTGGCAGACTCACTCAGAACAGCTTTTGCAGTATCAGTGGAGGTGAGAAAATATCAGAATATTCTTAAAGCAACCTAAAAGCAGCACAGTAACAAACAGATGGAGTTTATTTAACATGTGCAAGCTGGAAAACAGTGATAAAGTCAAGAAAATAATTAAATGCAGCACATGTGTTAAAGTGTTAAATATCACTGAAACAGAGCAAGTGCAAAAAATATACTTATATCACCTTTGTAGGCCCGATGATTTTAGAAGCAATATAAATCTTGTAGTCACTGGCGTCCAAGCCAGGCATAAGGAAGCTCTGAATAAATGAGCACAATAACACAAAAATGTAACTGTTTTATACGAGCAGGATAACAGACTTTTATAAAGTTAAACCTTCAGGCCATTCAGATAAAAACACAATAAACTATCGACCAGTTGTTCCCAGCTTGTATGGTTTGAATTTAGTTTTCTGCTTCCACCAGAGTGCAAAAGAACCCTTCCGGGTCTATATTAGAACATCGAACGTTTAATGGTTCGAATCACTAAAGGTCGACCTTTAATGATCGAGCCATTAAAATTTTGAATGTTCAGAAAAAATAAATTAAAAAGAAAAAGAAAATCTAAAGGGTGTAGGCAGGGAGGGAAAGCTCCCCTGTGCCCCCCCACACCCCCCGCTACTTAAATATACCAACTCTGAGACCGCACTACATTGAAGTAAATGAAAATCTCCCCTTACGGAGATTTCCATTTACCTTCTTCGACGTTCTGCACTTTCACTATTCTCGTGTCGACAATGTCGGATTCGGCATTGTCGGCTTTCGAGAATACAATAGGTAACCAATCCTTCCAATGTAAAACAAATTGGCTTTTAGCTCAAGTTCAGTAACAAATGCTTTAGAACAGAAGTAAGAACTCCTACAGTATCAGGAATCCTTGAAAATAAGTTTTCTAACACTGAGAAATGTTCAGACCTCACAAAACCTTTGCAAAACTTAGAAATATTTTAGTAGACTCGCTCAGAACAGGTTTTGCAGTATCAAAGGCAGTGGAAATATCATAATATTTTAAAACAACCTAAGAGCAGTACAGTAACAAACAGATGAAGTTTCTTTAACAAATGCAGGCTGAAAAACAGTGATAAATTCAACAAAAATAAATAAATGCAGCACAAAAGTGTTAAATATCACTGAAACACTTAGAGCAAGTGCAAACAAATGTATGTATATCAGCTTTATAGGCCAGATGATTTTAGAAGCAATCCAAGTCTTACAGTCACACGGTCCAAGCCAGGCACAAGGAAGCTCTGACTAAATGAACACAATCACTTACAACTGTAATTCTTTTATATGAGCAGGATGGAAGACTTTTATAAAGTTAAACCTTCAGGCCAATCAGATAAAAACGCAATAAGCTATCGACCAGTAGTTCCCACCTTGGATGGATTGAATTTAGCTTTCTGCTCCCACCAGAGCCTGTGAAAAATGCACTGTGTTTAAGGACAGTAATGACAGGGTGCTGGAAGAACTTCTTGTATGACTTGCATCTGAATAAGAACTACCTAAATACATGTATGAAATGTCTTTTTGGAATTGTATTTGATTACATTTTAAATCTGATTTTCATTAATGAGCAATAGAGTGGATCTGTGAAACGGCAGCTGGGAATCTAAGGTAGGGCTTTCTCAGAAAAGGGAGGGCTATTAAACAGAGACAATTAAATCATTTTTAATATGAGCAGATGTTTAATCAGGTATGAGGGTTAACTAAATAAAAATATGGAAAAATATGCAGTTAAGTGCACGAAGTTCAAATTTTTGTTGATTATCCACTAAGCAGTTTAGTGCGTGATTCAGCTATGATCGTAGTGTTGTTGAGGGAAGAGATGGTGAATGAGGATTTAAGATGGTAAAGGTATTTGTGGAGGAAGAGAAAAAGGTTTGCCTTTTTAGGGTTTAGTATGAGTTGGTTGTTAGTAAGCCATGTTTCAGTGAGGTTAAAAGATGTTTGTGTCAGGGTTAGTAGGTCAGTGGGACTGTCAGAGGCAGAAATAATGATGGAGTCATCTGTGTACTGTATGAGGGAAAACTGAGGATAGGATGTGTGAAGTTGATTAGTAAAAATGTTAAAAAGGAGGGGGCTAAAATAGAGCCTTGAGAGACACCCATTTTGATGGGGGAGAAAAGGAGAAAGAGTAGAGAGCCATTTTACAAATTGCAGTCTGTGAGGTAGCTATTGATCCAGGAGATAGTTGCTGAGAAGAGGCTGGGGATGGAGTGAGAGACAGTGTCAATGGCTTTGGGGAGATCTAAAAAGATGGAGGACACTAGTTTATCAGTCTCTAGCTAGGAATATGGAGTTAGTAATGGAAATAAGTGCTGTAGTGGTGCTGTGGTGGGGGTGGAAGCCATGTTGAGTAAAGCTAATTAAGTTTTCATGAGTAAGATAAGCTGAGGTTTGTTTATAAACACAGTGCTCAAGAATTTTGGAGAAGGGAGAGAGTATGGCAATAGGTTGATAATTAGAGAGCTGAACAGAATTTCCATCTTTGTGGATTGGTGGAGAAAAACACAGTAACGCTGTTTTTACCACATTCACAATATATTTATTACTTCACTCATATTATTTAACAAATCCATAATAATTAATATATCTATTATATATATATTTATTTACTATACATTTTTATATATTTATAATATTTAAAATACACATATATTTCATTTTTATGGTTTGACTCTAGTTCTAATAGATAAAGTAATGGGACTAAGAACACAATGTACATTGGTTTTCAATATTGTATATACAAATATGTCTTACTTACT